>NC_136537.1:13473144-13729535 GCF_910591455.1 Pholis gunnellus
TAAGTTCGTGTCATCCTACAATGACAACACACTGCCTGCTGACCAGACTCTGAGGAAAAGTCCATCAGACTTTGCTGAAGCGTTTGGTGACTGCGATGATTCTCCTGAGGTAGGAACTGGTGTCAAATATCGTTTGATGTATTTACAACCTAATGATCCAGTCAATACCTTTTTACAGTTATAATTTGTATTTGCCTTGCTTTTTCTTTTCGACAATGTACGGAGGGAAGTATAGTTACCCACTGTACATTTATTTCACTGTGCAAATTAAGTTGCACTCCAACTCATAGCAGTAGTCCAGATTAATTTTGCACTTGAACGTTTTCATTGAACCTGATAGTTTATCTATAGCTCACAGAGGAGTCTACCATAGTCTGAACTCACTTCAACATGTTTTTTCATTGGAGTAGAAGCTGTTTATCTTCATTATTATCTTTTGTTCAAAGCTATCTCTCACTTATTAAGACAGCAATGTATCGCTAATTGTGTCCTTTGAATTGATCTGGGGCTCTTTTTGTGTCTCTCTCCTTGGTGCTGAACCTTTTTGTTGGACTTGTGATGAGCTCATACCTGTCTTCTATTTGACTCGCCTTTCAAATGTTTTAGATTACACTTTTACTTACAGATCTGTTTTCCTGAGATCTCTGTGTCCCATTTTGTAATTAATATCCAAGATATGGATTCCCTTTATACTAAACTAAAATGAAAACATAAATATAACAAAGGAAAAATGTCATCAGTAAAATGAGAGGAGATATTTCGTTACATTGAGTAACATTCCATATTTGTAAGTGCAAATGATTTGCGGATTATTTCAATTTGCTGTGATAAACCTTTTTTCTTTGTATTGTTATTCCAGTGCAAAATATAAATTACATGGTATCGCTCTTCTCTCTTGGTGTTGCCTTTCATGCACCATACAGTATATTGTTTATTTCGTTTTTTAATCTATTCTATTTACTAAAGAGAAAGACAGACAGACAACGATTTGCTTCCAAGCGAACTTGGAGTATTTAGCATTCAACACGAAATGACATGATCCGTGGTTCAACATTGTTTAACAATAGTGCAGTGTTGTCTTACTATTATCACCATGAATTGCTTTTGGTAGATTAGGAGGAGACATAATGTTTTTTGTAAAGCCTCATGAGACAAAGAACAAGCAGCTCACTTAACTTAAAGATAAATTAAAATCATATTGATTTTTATTCCCTCATTATACGTCTATATACAGACGTTAAGGCCAGACTACCTTGTAATGACACTGTTATATTTCATTTGTACTCACGGTGTCACTATTGACCAGCTAAGGAGTCAAGTGTTCAGTCTGCTTTGCACACCACCCATTATTTGGATGGACCAGCCTTGTGTTCTTTAAATCATTCAACACCGACGACTCATGCTTGGAAGGCACATATATTGATCGAATAGTAGTCTTTTCAATGCTCGATATTAAGTTGTTGTAACGTGTGTAGTTCTGTCTGAGGATGATGACTAGAAGACGCGTTCTTCAAAGCTATGGCTTCGTCTTTTTCTTTGTTGTGGTGCAGTCCGCACACGGAGACCTAAGCTATTCTGTACAGGAGGAGCTCAAGCGCGGATCTGTTATTGGAAATATCGCCAAGGATCTCGGCCTGGAGGTGGGCAGACTGTCTGCTCGCAAAGCTCGTGTTGACATGGAAGGAAACGACAGACAGTATTGCGGGATTAACCTTGGAAGCGGAGATTTAATCGTTGCGGAAAGAATCGACAGAGAGGAGCATTGTGGAGAAAAGCCTTCGTGTGTTCTTAAATTCGACTTGCTGTTAGAGAATCCATTGGAGTTACACCGGTTGTCCCTGCAGGTGCAGGACATAAACGACAATGCACCAATTTTCCCAAAAGACAATGTAAAGCTGGAAATCAGAGAGTCTGCTGTCAAAGGAGCTAGGTATCGTCTTAATGCAGCGCAAGATGCTGATATAGGCAAGAACTCCGTTGAAAGCTACATTTTGCAACAAAACCCTCACTTTGTGTTCAGTATTCAGACGACAAGTGCTGGTAGAAAATATGGTGAGTTGGTTTTAGATAAAGAGTTAGACCGAGAAGAGCAGCAGGAAATGAAATTACTACTCACAGCTGTAGACGGTGGTTCTCCTCAGAGATCAGGGACAGTAGTCATACACGTCATTGTACTTGATGCTAATGATAACGCCCCAGCTTTTACTGAGGCAGTTTATCAAGCCACGTTACCGGAAAACTCCGCTATTAATACCCCAGTTATCACTGTAAGTGCATCAGATGCAGATGAAGGTGTCAACGGAGAGGTTACATATGAATTTAGCAAATTATCTGATAAATTACAGAAGCTGTTTTTACTAAATGAGAAAACTGGAGAAATCAGTGTGACAGGTAACATTGATTATGAAGAGGGATCGAAGTATGAAGTGTTTGTTGAGGCCAAAGATGGTTACGGACTATCTTCAGAAGCAAAAGTGATTATTGATATCACAGATGTAAATGACAACGCCCCTATGATAAATCTGAAATCACTGAATAACCCCATACCTGAGAACGTGTCACCTGGTACAGAGGTGGGCATCATCAACGTGCAGGATAGAGACTCTGAGACTAACAGACAGGTCCGATGCTCCATTCAGCAAAACGTCCCGTTTAAGTTGGTTCCTTCTATCAAAAACTATTATTCTCTGGTGACCACAGGACAACTGGACCGTGAACTAGAGTCTGATTACAACATTACAATCACTGCCACTGACGAGGGCTCTCCACCTCTGTCCTCCTCTAAAACTGTTCAGTTATCTGTAGCAGACATCAACGACAACCCACCTGTGTTTGAGGAACAGTCCTACAGCGCTTATGTGACTGAAAATAACAAACCTGGCTCCACTTTATGTTCCGTTACTGCTCGAGACCCCGACTGGAGACAAAACGGTACAGTGATTTATTCTCTGTTACCCGGTGAGGTGAACGGTGCCCCGGTGTCCTCCTATCTATCTGTCAACGGAGACACGGGGGTGATCCATGCTGTGAGGTCGTTTGACTATGAACAATTCAGGAGTTTTAAAGTCCAGGTGACGGCCAGAGACAACGGTTCTCCTCCACTCAGCAGCAACGTGACCGTCAGTGTGTTCGTATCGGATGTGAATGACAACTCTCCTCAGATACTGTACCCCGCCCCGGAGGGCAACTCCTTCATGACCGAGCTGGTCCCCAAAGCTGCACACGGAGGCTCTCTGGTGTCCAAAGTGATAGCGGTGGACGCGGACTCCGGACAGAATGCCTGGTTGTCCTATCATATTGTCAAATCCACTGATCCGGGACTTTTCTATATTGGTCTCCACAGCGGAGAGATCAGGACCCAGCGGGACATTTCTGAATCTGACAGCATGAAACAGAACCTCATTGTGTCAGTGAAAGATAACGGACAGCCCTCTCTCTCTGCCACCTGTTCCATGTATTTACTTATTTCTGATAACTTAGCTGAGGTGCCAGAACTGAAGGATATTTCTTATGACGAGAAGAACTCCAAACTGACCTCTTATCTGATCATCGCGCTGGTGTCTGTGTCCACCTTTTTCCTGACCTTCATCATCATCATCCTCGGTGTGAGGTTTTGTCGCAGGAGAAAGCCCAGACTGTTGTTTGATGGAGCAGTTGCCATCCCCAGCGCTTATCTTCCTCCTAATTACGCAGACGTTGACGGCACAGGAACTTTACGCAGCACTTACAATTATGACGCGTACCTGACAACGGGTTCTAGAACCAGTGACTTTAAGTTCGTGTCATCTTACAATGACAACACACTGCCTGCTGACCAGACTCTGAGGAAAAGTCCATCAGACTTTGCTGAGGTGTTTGGAGATTGTGATGAATCTCCTGAGGTAGGAACACATTCCATATTATTTAAGTAATCGTCCTTAAGGAATTGCAATTTTGTTTATAGCTTTCTTCACTTGCAGTGCTCCTTTCTGTGGTTTTGATTGAATATACTTTTTTTCATAGTTTTCTTTAAATTCCATGATGCTGCCTTCACGATTAATTAACTAACATGTATTTGCTGACATTATCTTCCTTCCAAGGAAACCCGTTTAAACTATGTCCCTTGTACTCTGTCCATGGTGTTGAGCTCCATTAGATCACACGATGCATATTCATGACCAACTTACAACTTTCGTTTGCTCTTATGTCATTTCTTTCTTCCTGAGTTTTATCTCAGTGAATTTACTTTGCTTTACTTTATTTACGTGTTTCAGCTCATACTATTGTTATTTGAAAATGCCGTTGCTGCCATGTGATGTAATTCTTTGAAGTTCTTTACAGTTCAAACTCAGATGTATCAGATGGATATTGTTACTGGTTAACGATGTTTGGACACGATATAGTTATAAATGTGAAGCTGTCTCTGTCCTATCTGCTTGGTTAGGGCTTTCTTTATCTGCTGTGGTCTTGATTGACGCGTTCAATGCCAAAAATATTGTCTCCCTTTACTTGGCATTTACTATTACATGTTGTTGTCCATGCGCAAACCTGAATACAAAACTATTTTAAATAACTTGATATTTTTACTGACAACCAGAGGTGTTTTAACATCATCATTATATGGGAGGAATCCGTTGTAAAATCAAAGATTGGGTCTTACAGTTGTGGGGAGTAATTTGAGGAACTTTAGCTATCTACCAATTGAACATTATTTGTCACTGATAATGGAGCAAACAAAAGTGCCATCGAGAGAGCAAATGATAGTAAAATCATCTCTCCATAAAATTCAATAAATTGAGATTTATTTTTGACAATGAACCTTTCAGAACTAGTTTATGTTTCCTGTCAAACTCAGATTATGTATTCTTGATGCATTTTACTGTTCCAACATAATCCTTTAACCAATAAACTTTACGCAGCACTTACAATTATGACGTCTACCTGACAACAGGCTCTAGAACCAGTGACTTTAAGCTCGTGTCATCCTACAATGACAACACACTGCCTGCTGACCAGACTCTGAGGAAAAGTCCATCAGACTTTGCTGAAGCGTTTGGAGATTGTGATGCTTCTCCTGAGGTTGGAACACATTTCATATTACTGAACTATCTGAATTTAACTTTCAAATTACTGAACCAAGATCCGCATAGTGAACCCGAACACCTCTTAAAGCATCGTTTTATAGAGCGCCCTAACCTCTCATCCACTCACACTCTGATACAGACGCACAGCGCTTCATGCGCTCATACTCTCGTTTATTCAGTTCTATCAGTACTCTGGAATATATTTAGGACGTGTGTGTTCCTCAAGTCTTTTTGTCTCTACCGTTTGCATGATTGCTGAATTTCATATTCCACTGAGGGAAGCCTGTTTGAATAATGCTAGTTTCTCTCTCCTTTGTGCTGAACTCTGTTCATCTTCTGATGCATTTTTTGCTACAGTTCACCTCTGTTTTTTAATCTGTTGTCATTTCCCATTGCTGAATTGGATTTCAGTATATTTGCATAATACCAGACGTTGCTTAAATATTGTGCCTTTTCTTGCTTTGATGCTTTTACGTTGTTGCTCTAAGCTTGTGGCAGTTTAAGTAACTTTCCTGGATTCATATTAGAAGTTTACCACTTTTGACATATATTGAGATGTGGTATTACAACAGTGTGAAGAAATAAAAAAAGGAGCCTCTGTGTTTATTCAGTTTTGCTTGGTCATATTAATACACTTATTTCCTAGATACCTTATAGTGTTGTCAATGAGTAAATGGTTCCAACAAACACTGTTCAAAACTTAAATAATACAGACTCTTTCAAGTTTTTACATTGCAGCTCACAGACACAATAGTTTTATTCTGAAAGTTTGATAGTCTTGCATTTGTAGTGTTATACGTTAGGAAATTGAATTATTTCCCCATTTCCTTTCCCAATGCAACAACTGTTGATCATTGTCAATTTGTTTTTAAAATTTGGCTGAACTTGAAAGTTTAATAATCTATTATTAAACAATAGCACACACTGACACCATGTATAAAACCGTATCCAAACCATTTTTCCTATTTTCTTGATATTTAAATGTTTTAACATATGTTTTTGTTGCTTAGTTGAAGTTAAATCATTCATACAAAGACCTATGTAAGCTGTGTGATATTTGCGCAGTCATCTAAATTGTCACAATATTTTAGACTGAGTATTAATTGAATGCAATGTGTTGACTTAAATCATAAAACTGTTTGTAATATGTTTGAAAACACATTTGTTGAATTTGCAGTCTTATAATGAAATAATGGTGTATCCTCATTAGTCAAAACTCAGTAATACATTTCCACATGGTTTCAATCTGCATAATTACAGAGTAAAGAAGGTTTTCTCAATCTGAGCAATAGAAGATATATGAAGACTGTAAAAACATTATTCTGTGTTACTTGATCCCATATTGACTCAGTCAAGGATGTGAGGAAGTGCAGAAACAGAAATAAATATATGACCATTTCATCAGGACATCCGTTCTCATGCAGTTTTGAGATTAAATAGAAGAGTAACATAAACCAATCTAAAAGTCCCCATTCTGTATTCAGACATATTTGTACTTGTCCTAATTATTAATTTTAAACACTGGCTTTTCTCGAGACAGTTTTGACAATTTCATATTTGTGTTGTCTTTATCCATCACAAGTGGGCCAGTGGTTTATTATATCTTCTCAATAGTCATTGTAAGACAAACCTTAAGTGGTAAAGCAAATCATTTTTTTTGGTGTTTATTACATAAGGGTTACTGAACTGGTCTACATTTTAAATATGTATGACCAAAATCCTACATGGTGCTGTTATACCTAAACTGACACTCATGGTGTCAGTGTGTACCAGCAAACGAGAAGGCTTGGTCTTTCTCCACCCTTCTGTCTCAGCGAATTTAAAGCCTGACTCTGCTGTTGTTCCGTAGTTGACAAAAACCGCTTCGTGTTGGACTGCAATGTGACAGTTGTTGTAGATTGGAAGAAATTGCGAATCTTTAATTGATATATCTTGATCTACTTCTTAATAGAGTATATCGTCTTTCTCGCAGTAACAATGGGATGCAGCAGATATGCGCTGCTTTCCGGCCTTGCTTTTGTATGTCTTGTCCTGCACCCTGTCTATGGAGACCTGAGCTACTCTATCCCGGAGGAGATGAAACGTGGATCTGTTATTGGAAATATCGCAAAGGATCTGGGACTTGATTTGGGGAGACTGTCTGCTCGCAAGGCCCGTATCGATACTGAAGATAACAGTGTTAAGTACTGCGGTATAAATCTCAACACCGGAGACTTGATTGTACAAGAAAGGATTGACCGAGAAAGGCTTTGTGCGAATAAGGCATCATGTGTTCTGAAACAGGAACTCGTATTGGAAAATCCTTTAGAACTGCACCGTATTAGTATCCGCGTTCAAGATATCAACGACAATTCACCCCAATTCAAAGAGGAGTCACTTAAAATAGAAATTCGAGAATCAGCAGTCAAGGGTGCGCATTTTCTTCTTGGAGAAGCACATGACGGAGACATAGCAGAAAATGCTGTTCAGAGCTACTTACTTCAGCAGAATGACCATTTTAAATTAAATGTGAACACGAAATCTGGCGGAAGGAAATATGGTGAATTGGTCTTAGACAAGGAATTAGATAGAGAGGAGAAAAAGGAGATAATGTTATTACTTACCGCATTCGATGGAGGCTCTCCTCAGAGATCAGGTACTGTAGTCATACACGTCACTGTACTGGATGCTAATGATAACGTACCAATGTTCAGCCAGGCCGTTTATAAAGCCAGTCTGCCTGAAAACTCTCCTCTGGATACATTGGTGATCACAGTGAGCGCTACTGATGCAGACGAAGGGTTAAACAGCGAAATTACCTATGGATTTGACCATGTTTCAGATGAAAATAGCAACGTGTTTTCTTTACAATCTAATTCGGGAGAGGTGAGAGTAGCTGAAACTATTGATTACGAGAAAGTGTCATCCTATGAAATGCAGATTAGCGCAAAAGATGGTCTGGGATTAGTTTCTTACGCAACGTTAATCATTGAGATAACTGATATAAATGATAACGCTCCAGTGATATATCTGAAATCACTAACTAACCCCATACCTGAGAACGTGTCACCTGGTACAGAGGTGGGCATCATCAACGTGCAGGATAGAGACTCTGAGACTAACAGACAGGTCCGCTGCTCCATTCAGCAAAACGTCCCTTTTAAGTTGGTTCCTTCTATTAAAAACTATTATTCTCTGGTGACCACAGGACAACTGGACCGTGAACTAGAGTCTGATTACAACATTACAATCACCGCCACTGACGAGGGCTCTCCACCTCTGTCCTCCTCTAAAACTGTTCAGTTATCTGTAGCAGACATCAACGACAACCCACCTGTGTTTGAGGAACAGTCCTACAGCGCTTATGTGACTGAAAATAACAAACCTGGCTCCACTTTATGTTCCGTTACTGCTCGAGACCCCGACTGGAGACAAAACGGTACAGTGATTTATTCTCTGTTACCCGGTGAGGTGAACGGTGCCCCGGTGTCCTCCTATCTATCTGTTAACGGAGACACGGGGGTGATCCACGCTGTGAGGTCATTTGATTATGAACAGTTCAGGAGTTTTAAAGTCCACGTGACGGCCAGAGACAACGGTTCTCCTCCGCTCAGCAGCAACGTGACCGTCAGTGTGTTCGTATCGGATGTGAATGACAACTCTCCTCAGATACTGTACCCCGCACCGGAGGGCAACTCCTTCATGACCGAGCTGGTCCCCAAAGCTGCACACGGAGGCTCTCTGGTGTCCAAAGTGATAGCGGTGGACGCGGACTCCGGACAGAACGCCTGGCTGTCCTATCATATAGTCAAATCCACTGATCCGGGACTTTTCACTATTGGTCTCCACAGCGGAGAGATCAGGACCCAGCGGGACATTTCTGAATCTGACAGCATGAAACAGAACCTCATTGTGTCAGTGAAAGATAACGGACAGCCCTCTCTCTCTGCCACCTGTTCCATGTATTTACTTATTTCTGATAACTTGGCTGAGGTGCCAGAACTGAAGGATATTTCTTATGACGATAAGAACTCCAAACTGACCTCTTATCTGATCATCGCGCTGGTGTCTGTGTCCACCTTTTTCCTGACCTTCATCATCATCATCCTCGGTGTGAGGTTCTGTCGCAGGAGAAAGCCCAGACTGTTGTTTGATGGAGCAGTTGCCATCCCCAGCGCTTATCTCCCTCCTAATTACGCAGACGTTGACGGCACAGGAACTTTACGCAGCACTTACAATTATGACGCGTACCTGACAACAGGTTCTAGAACCAGTGACTTTAAGTTTGTGTCATCCTACAATGACAACACACTGCCTGCTGACCAGACTCTGAGGAAAAGTCCATCAGACTTTGCTGAAGCGTTTGGTGACTGTGATGAATCTCCTGAGGTAGGAACTGGTTTCACATATCGTTTGATGTATTTACAACCTAATGATCCAGTCAATACCTTTTTACAGTTATAACTTGCATTTGTCTTACTATTTCTTCGAGACAATGTACGGAGTGACTTAAAGTTACCCCCTGCAACTTCATTTCACCGTGCAAGTTACTTTATACTCCAATTTATAGCCATATTGTCCAGAGTAATTTTTCACTGACATGCACAGATTTAACCTCATAGTTAATCAATAGTTCACAGAGGAGTTAGTCTACCTTCTTGTTTTGTATCTTTTTTTTCAAAGGTATCAATTCCTTAACACAGCAATGTTTCAGTGATTGTGTCCTTTGAATTGAGCTGGGGCTCTTTTTGTGTCTCTGTCCTTGGTGCTGAACCTCATTGTTGCACCTGTGATTGAACTCATACCTGTCTTCTATTTGACTCACCTTTCAAGTATTTTAGATTGCACTTTTACTTGCAGATCTATTTTCCTGAGATATCTGTGTCCCATTTTGTAATCAATATCCAAGATATAGATTTGCTTTATATTTAGCTAAAATTAAAAGATAAATATAACACAGGACACATCACATCAGTAGAATGAGAGGAGTTATTTTGCTTCATTGGGCATTCCATATTTTTTAGTGCAAATGATTTACAGATTATTTCAATTTACCGATATAAACCTTTTTTCTCAACATTGTTATTCCACCAATGAAAAATATAAAAGGCACGAAATCACTATTTTCTATTGGTGTTGCTTTTTATGCACCATATATTACTTAATTAGATTTTGAATATATTGAATTTACTAAAGAGAGGGGCAGACAGACAGAGATTTGCTTCCAAGCGAATTTGGAACATTTAGCATACAACACTAAATGGCATGATCCGTGGTTCAACATTGTTTAACTGTAGTGCAGTTTTGTCTTACTATTATCACCATGAATTGCTTTTGGTGGATTACTGTAGGAGGAGACATACTCTAGTTTGTAAAGCCTCATGATACAAAGAACAAGCATCTCACTTAACTTAAAGATAAGTTAAAATCATAATGCTTTTTATTCCCTCAGTATATGTTTATATACGAACATTAAGGCCAGACTACCTTGTAATGAATGTTATATTTCATTTGTACTCACGGTGTCACTATTGACCAGCTAAGGAGTCAAGTGTTCAGTCTGCTTTGCACACCACCCATTATTTGGATGGACCAGCCTTGTGTTCTTTATATCATTCAACACCGACGACTCATGCTGGGAAGGCACATACATTGATCGAAGAGTAGTCTATTCAATGCTCGATATTAACGTGTTGTAACGTGTGTAGTTCTATCTGAGGATGATGACTAGAAGACGCGTTCTTCAAAGCTATGGCTTCGTCTTTTTCTTTGTTGTGGTGCAGTCCGCACACGGAGACCTGAGCTATTCTGTACAGGAGGAGCTCAAGCGCGGATCTGTTATTGGAAATATCGCCAAGGATCTCGGCCTGGAGGTGGGCAGACTGTCTGCTCGCAAAGCTCGTGTTGACATGGAAGGAAACGAGAGACAGTATTGCGGGATTAACCTTCGAAGCGGAGATTTAATCGTTGCTGAAAGAATCGACAGAGAGGAGCATTGTGGAGAAAAGCCTTCGTGTGTTCTTAAATTCGACTTGCTGTTAGAGAATCCATTGGAGTTACACCGGTTGTCCCTGCAGGTGCAGGACATAAACGACAATGCACCAATTTTCCCAAAAGACACAGTAAAGCTTGAAATAAGAGAGTCAGCTGCCAAAGGAGCTAGGTATCGTGTTAATGCAGCACACGATGCTGATATAGGCAAGAACTCCGTTGAAAGCTACATTTTGCAACAAAACCCTCACTTTGTGTTCAGTATTCAGACGACAAGTGCTGGTGGTAACTATGGGGAGTTGGTTTTAGATAAAGAGTTAGACCGAGAGGAGCAGCAGGAAATGAAATTGTTACTCACAGCTGTAGACGGTGGTTCTCCTCAGAGATCAGGGACAGTAGTCATACACGTCATTGTACTTGATGCTAATGATAACGCCCCAGCTTTTACTGAGGCAGTTTATCAAGCCACGTTACCGGAAAACTCCGCTATTAATACCCCAGTTATCACTGTAAGTGCATCAGATGCAGACGAAGGTGTCAACGGAGAGGTTACATATGAATTTAGCAGATTATCTGACAAATCACGAAAGCTTTTTTCATTAAATGAGAAAACTGGAGAAATCAGTGTGACAGGTAACATTGATTATGAAGAGGGATCGAATTATGAAGTGATTGTTGAGGCCAAAGATGGTTATGGACTATCTTCAGTAGCAAAAGTGATTATTGATATCACAGATGTAAATGACAACGCCCCTATGATAAATCTGAAATCACTGAATAACCCCATACCTGAGAACGTGTCACCTGGTACAGAGGTGGGCATCATCAACGTGCAGGATAGAGACTCTGAGACTAACAGACAGGTCCGCTGCTCCATTCAGCAAAACGTCCCTTTTAAGTTGGTTCCTTCTATTAAAAACTATTATTCTCTGGTGACCACAGGACAACTGGACCGTGAACTAGAGTCTGATTACAACATTACAATCACTGCCACTGACGAGGGCTCTCCACCTCTGTCCTCCTCTAAAACTGTTCAGTTATCTGTAGCAGACATCAACGACAACCCACCTGTGTTTGAGGAACAGCTCTACAGTGCTTATGTGACTGAAAATAACAAACCTGGCTCCACTTTATGTTCCGTTACTGCTCGAGACCCCGACTGGAGACAAAACGGTACAGTGATTTATTCTCTGTTACCTGGTGAGGTGAACGGTGCCCCGGTGTCCTCCTATCTATCTGTCAACGGAGACACGGGGGTGATCCACGCTGTGAGGTCGTTTGATTATGAACAGTTCAAACGTTTTAAAGTCCACGTGACGGCCAGAGACAACGGTTCTCCTCCGCTCAGCAGCAACGTGACCGTCAGTGTGTTCGTATCGGATGTGAATGACAACTCTCCTCAGATACTGTACCCTGCCCCGGAGGGCAACTCCTTCATGACCGAGCTGGTCCCCAAAGCTGCACACGGAGGCTCTCTGGTGTCCAAAGTGATAGCGGTGGACGCGGACTCCGGACAGAACGCCTGGCTGTCCTATCATATAGTCAAATCCACTGATCCGGGACTTTTCACTATTGGTCTCCACAGCGGAGAGATCAGGACCCAGCGGGACATTTCTGAATCTGACAGCATGAAACAGAACCTCATTGTGTCAGTGAAAGATAACGGACAGCCCTCTCTCTCTGCCACCTGTTCCATGTATTTACTTATTTCTGATAACTTGGCTGAGGTGCCAGAACTGAAGGATATTTCTTATGACGAGAAGAACTCTAAACTGACCTCTTATCTAATCATCGCTCTGGTGTCTGTGTCCACCTTTTTCCTGACCTTCATCATCATCATCCTCGGTGTGAGGTTCTGTCGCAGGAGAAAGCCCAGACTGTTGTTTGATGGAGCAGTTGCCATCCCCAGCGCGTATCTCCCTCCTAATTACGCAGACGTTGACGGCACAGGAACTTTACGCAGCACTTACAATTATGACGCGTACCTGACAACAGGTTCTAGAACCAGTGACTTTAAGTTCGTGTCATCTTACAATGACAACACACTGCCTGCTGACCAGACTCTGAGGAAAAGTCCATCAGACTTTGCTGAAGTATTTGGGGAATCACTGGACTCATTGGAGGTAGGCTTCACCTACAAATATTCTGAATATTTTCAAAGAATAACTACCCAATGTGCTGAAATACTGAGGAATGAATGTAAATTAAAATTGTCAAAAATTCTAAATTCATCAAGGGGTCGGCTGACATAAATTGAAATCGAACTACTAGTATTCCTCAGTCTTGTGTTATCTGTCTCTCTCCTTTGTTCCAACAACTAACCCTAAAATTGAGCTCCTTTGAAATACAACTATGAAACTGACCTTCCAAGTAAAAGATAATAGTAAAGATTAGATGAAGTCTGAAGTGTCCTAGAGGTACGGAAAACCATGAATCCATAAAGTAATGTTTAATGCTAAAGGTGAAACATACGTTTTCTAAAAAAGTGTTTTCCTTTATTGAGGTTGCAATTGGATATAACGGTGTGTATGTTCATACGTCAAACACATTTAGGAAATCATAAAAACTACAACAACAAAGAAAAAACTATTATAATACATGGCAAAGTAAGATTTGTAATCTCACAAAGTATTTGGCAGGATGTCTGACAGACAATTTTCAGGGTGAAATCTGTATTTTCATGGTTTACGCTTCGTACTTCAATTCCCATCATCATTCGAGTCATACTTTTTAAATAATTGATTCATTCACATTCAACCAAACACGTCAACTATATCGTGATCAAAAGCCCTTGAGTGGCAGTCAATAGTCTTCAGAAATTGTTTTGACTTGCTACTTATTGTTTTTGTTACTTGAGAGAGAGAGAGAGAGAGAGAGAGAGAGAGAGAGAGAGAGAGAGAGATGCATACTCATTCAAACACAAATGCACAACATATTTGTTCTCACCTGTTGCAGTTGTGTGTCTGTCTCTCTGTCTCATTAGAGTAATATTTAGTATGCTCTGATTTCATGGAGTCTTCCTTTGCAGGATGTCCACTTTGTTAGGGCTTGATAGCGTCTTTATTCTTTTCAACTCATCGATTGGTTTGGAAATATCATTCTCGTTTTTTGTATCGTGATGAACTATAAGGACACATTTTATTAATGAGGACCCAGTGCCTGAGGGAACTGTCATAGGCAGACTTTACCATGGCTGGATGATTCGGAGACTTGGTGTTTTATTTTCAGTCAAAAATATTTCCATATTGCTTTCTATTGAAAACAAGCTTTGGTGTTTCACATTTAATGAGTGCGGCTCATCTATAACTAAAACAATAGCCATTCCCTTACACCCATAGCTTGTTTTGTATTTTGACGGTTCATATTGTGGCAAAGCAATTGATATTGCTCCTTTAACATGTTACTTGTACTGTAACAATTATAGTACTACCACCATTACTACTACTACTACTATTATTACGTATAATACTATATGTTTAACCCTGCTATTTCTCCATTCCACTCATGGTGTCGCTATTGGCTAGTCTACGTCAAACATTTCCACTCCACATTCTGGTGTGTAGGCTACACCAATGAAAGGCACATTTTGCAGTTGTTGCTCCTGAGATGCAGTCAGCATAACTGGAGATCTCTCGATTTTCTTTTGACCGAACTGTATGATCCGTATTGGATTTGTGATCTAAACGAGCACAGTTTTTCTGTAACAAACGCATTGCCATGATGGGGCTCAACCTGAGGTACTTCGTTTTCTTTCTAATGTGGAAAGCCGTGAATGGGGACGCGAGCTATTCCTTCCAAGAGGAAATGAAGCGCGGATCTGTTTTTGGAAATATAGCTCAGGATCTTAACCTGGACTCGCGCAAACTGTCTGCTAGGAATGCCCGTGTTGATGCCGCAGGGAATCGCAAACGTTATTGTGACATCAACCTCAGCACTGGAGATTTAATTGTTGCCGACAGGATTGACCGAGAGGGGCTTTGTGGGGAAAAACTGTCGTGTATAGTAAAACGAGATCTTGTCCTGGAGAATCCTCTGGAACTGCATCCTTTCAATCTACACATTCAAGATATTAATGATAACTCGCCACAATTTAATGAAGAATCTATCAATTTAGAAATTCAAGAGTCGGCAGTCAGGGGAGCTCGTTTTGAGATTGAAGAGGCGCACGATGCGGATGTAGGACAGAATTCAGTTCAGCAGTACAGCCTTAAAAATAATGATAATTTCATTTTGGCTGTTGATGGAAACACAATAGAGCTTGTTCTCGAAAAAGAGCTTGATCGTGAAAAACAACAAGAGTTCAATTTGCTCCTTACAGCTTTAGATGGAGGCTCTCCTCAGAGATCAGGTACTGTAGTCATACACGTCACTGTACTGGATGCTAATGATAACGCCCCAGTGTTTAGCCAGGCCGTTTATAAAGCCAGTCTGCCTGAAAACTCCCCTGTAGACACTGTAGTGGTCACAGTGAGTGCTAGTGATGCAGACGAGGGAGTCAATGGTGACGTGACTTATGACTTTGGGCACGTTACTGATGATGTGAAGAAGATATTTAGTATTGACCGTAAAAACGGCAAGATCAAAGTTAATCGTGCTATTGACTTTGAGACTGTTACAACATATGATTTGCGCATTAAAGCAAAGGATGGATTAGGGTTATCGTCATATACAAAGGTAATTGTTGAAATCACAGATGTCAATGACAACATACCGATAATCTATGTGAAATCTTTGGCAAATCCAGTACCTGAGAACGTGTCACCTGGTACAGAGGTGGGCATCATTAACGTGCAGGATGCGGATTCTAACAATAACCAACGGGTCCGCTGCTCCATTCAGCAGAGCGTCCCTTTTAAATTGGTTCCTTCTATTAAAAACTATTATTCTCTGGTGACCACAGGACAACTGGACCGTGAACTAGAGTCTGATTACAACTTTACAATCACCGCCACTGACGAGGGCTCTCCACCTCGGTCCTCCTCTAAAACGGTTCAGTTATCTGTAGCAGACATCAACGACAACCCACCTGTGTTTGAGGAACAGTCCTACAGCGCTTATGTTACTGAAAATAACAAACCTGGCTCCACTTTATGTTCCGTTACTGCTCGAGACCCCGACTGGAGACAAAACGGTACAGTGATTTATTCTCTGTTACCTGGTGAGGTGAACGGTGCCCCGGTGTCCTCCTATCTATCTGTTAACGGAGACACGGGGGTGATCCACGCTGTGAGATCGTTTGATTATGAACAGTTCAGGAGTTTTAAAGTCCACGTGACGGCCAGAGACAACGGTTCTCCTCCGCTCAGCAGCAACGTGACCGTCAGTGTGTTCGTATCGGATGTGAATGACAACTCTCCTCAGATACTGTACCCCGCCCCGGAGGGCAACTCCTTCATGACCGAGCTGGTCCCCAAAGCTGCACACGGAGGCTCTCTGGTGTCCAAAGTGATAGCGGTGGACGCGGACTCCGGACAGAACGCCTGGCTGTCCTATCATATAGTCAAATCCACTGATCCGGGACTTTTCACTATTGGTCTCCACAGCGGAGAGATCAGGACCCAGCGGGACATTTCTGAATCTGACAGCATGAAACAGAACCTCATTGTGTCAGTGAAAGATAACGGACAGCCCTCTCTCTCTGCCACCTGTTCCATGTATTTACTTATTTCTGATAACTTGGCTGAGGTGCCAGAACTGAAGGATATTTCGTATGACGAGAAGAACTCCAAACTGACCTCTTATCTGATCATCGCGCTGGTGTCTGTGTCCACCTTTTTCCTGACCTTCATCATCATCATCCTCGGTGTGAGGTTCTGTCGCAGTAGAAAGCCCAGACTGTTGTTTGATGGAGCAGTTGCCATCCCCAGCGCTTATCTCCCTCCTAATTACGCAGACGTTGATGGAACAGGAACTTTACGCAGCACTTACAATTATGACGCCTACCTGACAACAGGTTCTAGAACCAGTGACTTTAAGTTCGTGTCATCTTACAATGACAACACACTGCCTGCTGACCAGACGCTGAGGAAAAGTCCATCAGACTTTGCTGATGCGTTTGGGGACTGTGATGGTTCTCCTGAGGTATGCACATGCTTCCTATCATAGATTTACACACACATTCACACAGCCAACTTGTTTCTGTTTGTTCATGTGAGTGCTCTGTTTGGGGGGATTTAAATCTCCCAGCTGGTGTCTCTGTCCTTGGTGCTGAATTGCAATTCACTGATGCCTAAGAGATCTTGGCTTTCCTCCACTATTCTGTTGTCATTCATTGTCAGAGTTTAATTTCTTCAGATTGCTCCAAAAAATTTCATTTGGGGGAAGAGTTTTTTTAAGCTTTCTTTGTTTTGAATAAGTCGCTGCTCCCCGCTGGTTTCATAGTAAGTCATCATTTCTGTCCCTTGAGATGAGACTTTAGTTGACCTTTTAATAAAACATTTGCTTGAGATGCTTGTTTTTTTAACAGCAACGGACAAGAACAATGACAAAGCCTTATTGTTGCAGCTAACGATAACTGACAACACTCTCTCTGCCACCTGTTCAATTTATTCAGTCAACTTGGTCGGATTGCCAGAACTGAAAGGTATTTCTTAAAATGAGAGATTAGTTCTAGCGCTCACATCCCTCCTATGTTGACAGCACTTTTAATGCCTCTGAAACGTTTGCGTTATAGTCTATTATAATATCCACATACTTGGATGTATCTTTGTCCATAATCCTGCGTTTGTCCTTCAGCTTGAATGAATTGTTTGAGGATTCAACTTTAGAAATTCTTTTAAAAGTAACTCTCTTCTGAAAGAGTTAATCTTTTTCATTTTGAAAAGGACTTTTAGGCTTATTGTTTTTGCTTTTCAGTACTTTCCATGTCTGTATATGGTTTGTAAATAGTTCATAGATGGAACAGTGTTTTAGAACACATGATTTCATGCTGTGAGTCTGATGATGTTGCATTTTTACTATAAATATCTCCAAACTGCACTTTCTTATCATCTAATGACATTGTTCATGACAAACTTACTGAATGCCTTTTATAACCACCAACATAGTCTTTTCATATGTACTTCATCCAGACCATGAACACACTCTCAAAAAGTTACATGAGGGTCTTTAAAGTCATTATGTAACATTTTAGTACATTTCTGCCATTTACAGGTTATTTAAGTATCAGGACTCACCAGATATGTCGATCGTTTCCCTCGCGGTGCGGTAATATGCCATTGATTGAACGAATTGAGATTATCTAACAGGAATATTTTGCATTGTTTTCTCAAGCTTCTGTATGAGCCATAGACAGTTGAGGTTGATCATTCCTTTTGGATCTGTTGATGTTATTTGGCCTGCAATATTGACTACACAGTGGCATTCCTTTTTGAAGTCCTCGTTTCATGTATTGTTCTTATTGTCGAGACATTATATCTTATCACATAAACATAATCAATATCATACAGTTCCTGCAGCAGCTTGAATCTAAACACATCAAATACAACTGACTGTTGTGCCTTGACATCTTGAGAGAAACAAATATTTTAATAGCAGTACAAACATGAATATATTAATCAGCTTAATAACAACATACAGAGTGCAGTGTAACTGAGTCTTATAGAAATCAGCTTCAATGTATTTACTGTAAATATGTCCCTTACGCAATCACATGGTCTTTGTGGAGGAGGAAACAATGTCTGTGGCTTTATTTTCCATCTTATGTGATTTACAATAGATGACTTTGTTGGTTGCTAAATTTTCCCTCTGGTGATTCATAGAAATATGTTAGTAAATCAGGCAGACTGCTATTCCTTGAGTCGGTTGACTGGAAATCTTAGACATGTCATTCATTGTTGTGTAATAGCAGCATATACACCGCAGGTGGAAATCACTGCCCGAAGAATGTATGTCTTTTCATTGAAGTCCACTTATCTTCTGAAACATGTATGCTACACAAGCCTCTCTTGAGCTTTCTTGTGTTTGACTGTCTAAGTTAACAAATAAAGATAGAAGTAAAAGTAGAGAAAAATAAGTGAGTTGTTCATATTATAGGCCAAATTGATATTGTCAGTTTCAATAGAAGTGACTTGAGATATCTTCACTGATTGTGCTAACGTAGTCCTTTAACATTGTAACTGTCTATTCGTTGTGTTCTTGAGATGATACCCGCTGTTAGATTGATTGAGATTTAATGCAATTGTAATATAAATTGCAAACATGCAATGTATAAATACAGCAATAGCAGCTCTCTGAATGTATGTCTGTGCTAAAGTACATTTAGACTGCATGCTTCCTTTATATACAATAGCTTACAACCCGTTAAAAGTCCGGAATTCCACACCTGATATACACATCAGGGTTAAGGTGACTTAAGCCTTTCAGTTTTACACCAGAGTGCATACAGTGAAGATGGACTGGAACGGTCAACTATACATACAAACATGTCCCTTTGATTAAATGACTAAAATGAAATGCAATACACTCATTTAGAGGATTATAAGATCACTGCTTGCAAGTTATGGATGGGTTGCATCTACGAATGAAGACAGTTACACTCTTTTAATTTACTGGTATCAGACCAACATTATTTCCATATGAATAGCTATTCAATACCATATTATTTCATCAAAATGTATGACTTTTAAGTGTGCTAACTCTGGCAATTTATAGTTGACATGAGCTCATTAACAAGACTTGTTTTGTACATAGCTTGCATAGCGTCTTAAAAAACATGTGGCTTGAAAGAGTGCGTCTTCAGACCTTGATGCATAGAACTCAATGCAGAGCAACACTTGTTGCAAATCTTCTAAACACAAAAGTAGGTTTACCTTCTGTTTTATTTGCAAGACTCGTGGACAATGTTATGTAGGCTACAGCCAATTTAGCAGTGTTCCTTTTTATTGTTATATTTTTAAACAAGTGTTATTGTTGAACTTAACTCACGGTGTCGCTATACACCAGCCTTAAAATAGTTCCAATCCTCTATCCTTTGTGGACAGACGTTCTTATACGCCCATTGCGTGCTAGATACAGGCACAATCACGCTGAATTGCTGTTACGAGGTTGAACTGTGTTTCTTGCTTGGATTCCCTAAAGGCTTAGGAACTCATTCTTAACGATGGATTTAAGTGTGGTCGTGTATGGCTTCTATTTCCTCCTGCTTTTTCTGCGTGTCGCTTGTGGAGATATGAGCTATTCTTTTCCAGAGGAGACGAAACGTGGATCAGTTATTGGAAATGTGGCCAAGGATCTCGGGCTCGACAAGGGCGCGCTCTCCAACAGAAGAGCCCGCATTGACACCGATGAGAATGATAAACGTTACTGTGACATAAACCTGAATAACGGAGAGTTGATTGTCGCCGACAGGATTGACCGAGAGGGGCTTTGTGGAGAAAAGGCTTCGTGCATCCTAAAGCACGAGCTTGTGCTGGAGAATCCTCTCGAGCTCCATCGGATTAATCTACACATTCAAGATATTAATGATAATTCCCCACAATTTAACGAAGAATCTATCCATATCGAAATTCATGAGTTGGCAGGCAGGGGAGCTCGTTTTGTGATTGAAGAGGCGCACGATGCGGATGTAGGACAGAATTCAGTTCAGCAGTACAGCCTTCAGAATAATGGTAATTTCATTTTGGCTGCTGATGGAAACACAATAGAGCTTGTTCTTGAAAAAGAGCTTGATCGTGAAAAACAACAAGGGATCAATTTGCTCCTTACAGCTTTAGATGGAGGCTCTCCTCAGAGATCAGGTACTGTAGTCATACACGTCACTGTACTGGATGCTAATGATAACGCCCCAGTGTTTAGCCAGGCCGTTTATAAAGCCAGTCTGCCTGAAAACTCCCCTGTAGATACTGTAGTGGTCACAGTGAGTGCTAGTGATGCAGACGAGGGAGTCAATGGTGATGTGACTTATGACTTTGGACACGTTACTGATGATGTGAAGAAGATATTTAGTATTGACCGTAAAGTCGGTGAGATACGAGTAATTGGCATTGTTGACTATGAAACTACGAAATTATTTGAAATACGCGTTAAAGCAAAAGATGGATTAGGGCTGTCATCATATGCTAAGGTAATCATTTCTATCACTGATGTGAATGACAATGCCCCTGTAGTCAGTTTGAAATCACTAACGAATCCCGTTCCAGAGGATACCACACCTGGTACAGAGGTGGGCATCATTAACGTGCAGGATAGAGACTCTGAGACTAACAGACAGGTCCGCTGCTCCATTCAGCAAAACGTCCCTTTTAAGTTGGTTCCTTCTATTAAAAACTATTATTCTCTGGTGACCACAGGACAACTGGACCGTGAACTAGAGTCTGATTACAACATTACAATCACTGCCACTGACGAGGGCTCTCCACCTCTGTCCTCCTCTAAAACTGTTCAGTTATCTGTAGCAGACATCAACGACAACCCACCTGTGTTTGAGGAACAGTCCTACAGCGCTTATGTGACTGAAAATAACAAACCTGGCTCCACTTTATGTTCCGTTACTGCTCGAGACCCCGACTGGAGACAAAACGGTACAGTGATTTATTCTCTGTTACCCGGTGAGGTGAACGGTTCCCCGGTGTCCTCCTATCTATCTGTTAATGGAGACACAGGGGTGATCCACGCTGTGAGGTCGTTTGATTATGAACAGTTCAGGAGTTTTAAAGTCCACGTGACGGCCAGAGACAACGGTTCTCCTCCGCTCAGCAGCAACGTGACCGTCAGTGTGTTCGTATCGGATGTGAATGACAACTCTCCTCAGATACTGTACCCCGCCCCGGAGGGCAACTCCTTCATGACCGAACTGGTCCCCAAAGCTGCACACGGAGGCTCTCTGGTGTCCAAAGTGATAGCGGTGGACGCGGACTCCGGACAGAACGCCTGGCTGTCCTATCATATAGTCAAATCCACTGATCCGGGACTTTTCACTATTGGTGTCCACAGCGGAGAGATCAGGACCCAGCGGGACATGTCTGAATCTGACAGCATGAAACAGAACCTCATTGTGTCAGTGAAAGATAACGGACAGCCCTCTCTCTCTGCCACCTGTTCCATGTATTTACTTATTTCTGATAACTTGGCTGAGGTGCCAGAACTGAAGGATATTTCTTATGACGAGAAGAACTCTAAACTGACCTCTTATCTGATCATTGCGCTGGTGTCTGTGTCCACCTTTTTCCTGACCTTCATCATCATCATCCTCGGTGTGAGGTTTTGTCGCAGGAGAAAGCCCAGACTGTTGTTTGATGGAGCAGTTGCCATCCCCAGCGCTTATCTCCCTCCTAATTACGCAGACGTTGATGGAACAGGAACTTTACGCAGCACTTACAATTATGACGCGTACCTGACAACAGGTTCTAGAACCAGTGACTTTAAGTTCGTGTCCTCATACAATGACAACACACTGCCTGCTGACCAGACTCTGAGGAAAAGTCCATCAGACTTTGCTGAGGTGTTTGGTGAAATGGAAGAGTGTTTAGAGGTATGAATATGTCATTATTATTTTCGAAAACAGTCAAATCAACCTAATTTTCTTTTCAAACATTATCATTGTTTAAGGGATTGCCTTCTGGATATTCCAACTTCAAAGTTTTTCTTTACTTCGACGTAGTAATGTTTTTTTCAGTCATTGTCGTCTGTTTTCTATCTTTCCTTTTGTCTGTCCATTCAGGTATGCCTTTCAAAATTAGTTGTTTGAACATTGTTGCTTTCAGTTTTGTCACATACATTCTTGACACAATGTATTGGTCTAGCAGTGATTTAGGCTCGGACATGTTGATGTGTTGTCCAATTCAACAGAATGGTTTTTCCTCTAAACATTTTTTTTAAATAAATCTACTCAGATCTTCTATCATTTATTTCAGTTGGCTGTAAGATAACTGTAGATGTGTTGTTCTTGGTTTGGTCAGTATAAATGAAGTTTGTCACTCATGTAAAGTTGTGACATCGTGACATTCTTTTTTAAAGACTATTTTCCTTTTGCGGCATCAAAGCCCTGTTCTTATATATTTCACTAGTCTTAACTATTTTATATTGGTGCATGCAGTTCTTGAATCAAACAATGTTTGAGTTATTAGTAAAAAGCGGAAGTAATGTTATCATTCTGTCTAGTAGGCAGATGCATTTACCTTAAAAGCTGAATGGGTGAAAGCCTATAAACATGCTACTCTTGTCTAGTGCTACTCACCTGTAATATGTTGGTCTTTCCTTTTGAATCCAGTCCACTCCATTTTCAACAGGTGTTGGTTTTGGCTTCCTTTTTTTTTAGTCTAGCAATGGTTCACTTGTGTCTGATCTGACCATTTGTCATTGTGAAATACAGATAATAATAATATAAAGTAGAGAGAAAAGAAACGAGGTGTTAATTTTAGTCACAGTTTGTCATTTTGTAGTGTATGGTCTTTCCCATGGAGATTTCTGCACTGATTGTGCTTGTTTCATGGTACACTCTGAATGAATGACCCTTATTCTATTCATAACATGAATCACATCTGTATTTTAACCTGTCTGTGGTTTCCGCTATGAGGATTGAGGCTTGGTTTTGTGTCTTAGACCGATAATGCATTTTTATCAGCTCATGTAATGAAATAATATCAATCACCTTGTTTATTGAAGTACAGTGTGAGTTTCTACAGGCAGTCTAGACTGGTCATGTTGGTAGAATGAGGGACTTTTCCTTACAGGTTATGCAGATAGTTTTAGTACATTTTAGTAAAAGTTGCCTGATTGTTTTCTCTAGATTGACTGGGTTTAAAGTGACTGGTTTTAAATTGTGTCTCGGCTATGTTGCCACATCTGTTTGCTTATCCATTTATTGTTTTCTATATTAAGTCTTCGATCAAATGCATCAACTTGTATCTTGTTGGTGCTCTAATGGCAAGGGAGGTATTATTTAATTTCCTCTTTTAGAAAAGCGCAAAGGCTGGTTCAGTCCATCTTTAACTGGTGTGGTAAATTATTGTAATCACCTTTGTTCACCATAGTACTTGTTGATCTGCAGTGTTATACAGGTTTGTGGAAGGATACTTTGTACCGGTGGTCTTTAAGGGTCATGGCTTTTTTTTCCTGAAACAAAAACAAATGCAGTGTTTTATTCTCACTCACTCACTCACTCACCTAAACACCGACACACACCCACACACACACACACACACACACACACACACACACACACACACACACACAACTTGTCTCTTTGTGGGGTGCTTTTTGTTTTGCCCCCTGTTTTCAACTCATTTCTCTGTTCTTGGTGCTGAACTGCTGCTGTCTTTTAAGAAACTTTTTGGTTTACTTTTTTCCACATGTTCATCAATTTCACCCCTCTACTCTCCCTGCTATGTGATTGAATGAACCAATTGGACCTCAGGAAGTCCAAATGTTGGTAAATGTGATGATGAAACCACATACATAAATGTTGTGTGTTTGATAATTTAAGCTCCACGTAATTATAGAAACATATTCATATGCACATTGTTAATTCTCTAAAGGTTTAGTGCCTCATTGTAAATACACAATATAACTGAACTTTAAAATTTGTCAGACACCTGCTTCCTTTTTTAATCCAACTACAGGTGTAGGTGCTTCTTATTCCAAACGTTTACAACTCTGCAGATGTGCAACACTTGATTAAAGGGATTGTGGTGTATTTAGATTTACCACTCTTAAAAATAGAAGGAAAAAAATCATCCAAGTTCAGAAGACCTGACTAGTCAACTAAAATAGTTGGACTTATTTTATTTAAATTTCGGGCCGTACAGGATAAAATCAGACTATATAAACAGGACAAGAATAGAAACGATTAAAAGAGAGATGAACAGTCCACCATTCTCACCTTGGCTTGCAATCAGCCATGGTTAAATGTTTTAGGGTAAGGATATCCAGTGTGAAAACACTCATGTAGATCAGCAGGTTGGCATCACATCCTGGGAGAGGAAAAATACACTGGTTCTGATACCCAACAGAACCTCCAATTTGAAACATTTCAGTCATAATTGTATATATGTTAACATTAATAAAATATTCATACACTGAGCCTTAATATCAGTATGCATATGACCTATTTGTTGACGTTGCTTTTTTCTCTAATGTTTCCTGGTTTGAGCCTCAAGGACTACTGCAGTTGCAAAGATAGCTTTTACAGTTATAGTGTTTGTTTCATGCAGATAAACACAAATAATATGCTGGATAGAGCCAATTTGTAGTGTTCCCTTTTATTCATTATTGCGAGTGTTTTTCTTAAACGTGACTCACGGTGGCGCTATACACCAGCTTTAAGATGTTTCAATTCCTCTTTCCTTTGGTGTGGACTCACATTGTTGTGCTCCTGTGTCAAGATAGGAACAGTCACCCTGGACTCGCTGTTGTAAATCGTGTTATATGGTTGAACAGTATTGTTCGCTTTATTCCTCAACCTGTTAGGAACCACTCGTCGATGATGGATTCAACAATCCGCTTGTTTCCAACGTGCGGCATCTATTTCCTCCTGATTTTTCTACGTGTCGCTTATGGAGATATGAGCTATTCTTTTCCAGAGGAGACTAAACGTGGATCAGTTATTGGAAATGTGGCCAAGGATCTCGGGCTCGACAGGGGCGCGCTCTCCAACAGAAGAGCCCGCATTGACACCGATGGGAATGATAAACGTTACTGTGACATAAACCTGAATAACGGAGAGTTGATTGTCGCCGACAGGATTGACCGAGAGGGGCTTTGTGGAGAAAAGGCTTCGTGCATCCTAAAACACGAGCTTGTGCTGGAGAATCCTCTCGAGCTCCATCGGATTAATCTACACATTCAAGATATTAATGATAATTCCCCACAATTTAAGGAAGACTTGATTGATATAGAAATTCAAGAGTCGGCAGACAGGGGAGCTCGTTATGTGATTGAAGAGGCGCACGATGCGGATGTAGGACAGAATTCAGTTCAGCAGTACAGCCTTCAGAATAATGGTAATTTCATTTTGGCTGCTGATGGAAACACAATAGAGCTTGTTCTTGAAAAAGAGCTTGATCGTGAAAAACAACAAGGGATCAATTTGCTCCTTACAGCTTTAGATGGAGGCTCTCCTCAGAGATCAGGTACTGTAGTCATACACGTCACTGTACTTGATGCTAATGATAACGCCCCAGTGTTTAGCCAGGCCGTTTATAAAGCCAGTCTGCCTGAAAACTCCCCTGTAGATACTGTAGTGGTCACAGTGAGTGCTAGTGATGCAGACGAGGGAGTCAATGGTGACGTGACATATGAATTTGGACACGTTACTGATGATGTGAAGAAGATATTTAGTATTGACCGTAAAGTCGGTGAGATACGAGTAATTGGCATTGTTGACTATGAAACTACGACATCATTTGAAATACGCGTTAAAGCAAAAGATGGATTAGGGCTGTCATCATATGCTAAGGTAATCATTTCTATCACTGATGTGAATGACAATGCCCCTGTAGTCAGTTTGAAATCACTAACGAATCTCATTCCTGAGGATACCCCACCTGGTACAGAGGTGGGCATCATTAACGTGCAGGATAGAGACTCTGACACTAACAGACAGGTCCGCTGCTCCATTCAGCAAAACGTCCCTTTTAAGTTGGTTCCTTCTATTAAAAACTATTATTCTCTGGTGACCACAGGACAACTGGACCGTGAACTAGAGTCTGATTACAACATTACAATCACTGCCACTGACGAGGGCTCTCCACCTCTGTCCTCCTCTAAAACTGTTCAGTTATCTGTAGCAGACATCAACGACAACCCACCTGTGTTTGCGGAACTGTCCTACAGCGCTTATGTGACTGAAAATAACAAACCTGGCTCCACTTTATGTTCCGTTACTGCTCGAGACCCCGACTGGAGACAAAACGGTACAGTGATTTATTCTCTGTTACCCGGTGAGGTGAACGGTGCCCCGGTGTCCTCCTATCTATCTGTTAACGGAGACACGGGGGTGATCCACGCTGTGAGGTCGTTTGATTATGAACAGTTCAGGAGTTTTAAAGTCCACGTGACGGCCAGAGACAACGGTTCTCCTCCGCTCAGCAGCAACGTGACCGTCAGTGTGTTCGTATCGGATGTGAATGACAACTCTCCTCAGATACTGTACCCCGCCCCGGAGGGAAACTCCTTCATGACCGAGCTGGTCCCCAAAGCTGCACACGGAGGCTCTCTGGTGTCCAAAGTGATAGCGGTGGACGCGGACTCCGGACAGAACGCCTGGCTGTCCTATCATATAGTCAAATCCACTGATCCGGGAGTTTTCACTATTGGTCTCCACAGCGGAGAGATCAGGACCCAGCGGGACATTTCTGAATCTGACAGCATGAAACAGAACCTCATTGTGTCAGTGAAAGATAACGGACAGCCCTCTCTCTCTGCCACCTGTTCTATGTATTTACTTATTTCTGATAACTTGGCTGAGGTGCCAGAACTGAAGGATATTTCTTATGACGAGAAGAACTCCAAACTGACCTCTTATCTGATCATCGCGCTGGTGTCTGTGTCCACCTTTTTCCTGACCTTCATCATCATCATCCTCGGTGTGAGGTTTTGTCGCAGGAGAAAGCCCAGACTGTTGTTTGATGGAGCAGTTGCCATCCCCAGCGCTTATCTCCCTCCTAATTACGCAGACGTTGACGGAACAGGAACTTTACGCAGCACTTACAATTATGACGCCTACCTGACAACAGGTTCTAGAACCAGTGACTTTAAGTTCGTGTCATCCTACAATGACAACACGCTGCCTGCTGACCAGACTCTGAGGAAAAGTCCAAGCGATTTTGCTGAGGTGTTTGGTGAAATGGAAGAGTGTTTAGAGGTATGATTATTGTTATTTTCGTATACAGTCAATCAACCTAATCTTCTTTTCAAACATTATCATTGTTTAAGGGATTGCCTTCTGGATATTCTAACTTCAAAGTTTTTATTTTCTCTACTTACTTCGTTGGTAGTCATGTTTTTTTCATACATTGTCCTCTGTTGTCTATCTGTCCCTTTGTCTATCCATTCAGGTATGTCTTTCAAAATTAGTTGTTTGAACATTGTTGCTTTCAGTTTTGTCCATAATACATTCTTGACATTCATAGTGTATTGGTCTCGCAGTGATTTAGTCTCGGACATTTTGGTGTGTTGTCCAATACAGCAGAATTTTGTATCCTCTAAACATTTTTTGTTAAATAAATCTATTCAGATCTGCTATAATTTCTTTCAGTTGACTGTAAGATAACAGTAGATGTGTTGTTATTAGTTTGGTCAGCATAAAGTCAGTTTATTGCTCATGTGAAGTTGTGACATTTTCTTTTTTTTTTAAAGGAAGATTCTTCTTCTGCTGCATCAAAACCCTTCTTTTCAATATTTCACTGATAAGTATTTCTGGTAACTATGTCATTGGATGCAGTTTTTGAATCAATTTATTATTGAGTTATCAGTCAAATTAACTTCTTATGTACTGATCAGCCAGAGCATAAATGGTTCAATATGACCAAGTTCCAGAGTTCAATTTTCACAGATGTGCCAGTTGCATTTCCATGTTTTTTCCGAAGGTTTCTGTCAGACACATCTTTAACCTGCCTTCTCTAAAAAAAGCAGACAACACTAAACAAAAACAATTCCACTTCTCATGCGTTCACGTCTTACTTCATAAACCTTCAATCTTGTGCCTTTTGTGTCAGAGGGAATCTTACACTGAGCTTTGTGAGATTTATTCTTGGTGGCTTCTTCATGATCTACTGTTGTTTTGATGAAACCTCATTAGCACGTTGCTTTGGATAGAAGTGTTTGCCACATGTACAAAAGTAAATATACACATGAAACTTAAGGCAAGGGAAGTCATGTTATATTTCTATCTATAGCAGGCAGATACATTTACCTTAAAAGCTGACTGTCATGCTACTCTTGTCTAGTGCTGCTTTTTTCAGGTGGATGGCATCAACTGCAGTATGTTGGTCTTTCCATTTAAATCCAGTTCTCTCAATTTCAACAGATGTTGGTTTGGGCTTCCTATTGTTTTAGTTTAGTTATGGTTGATTGCTCTCTGGTCTGACCATTGTCATTGTGAAATACAGATGACAATGATAATAATTATAATAATATAAATGTAGAGAAAGAAAAAACAAGTTTTTACTTTTTTCATCACAGTTTGTCATTGTGCAATGTATGGTCTTTCCCATGGAGATTTCTGCAGTGATTGTGTTAGTTTCATGGTACACTCTGAATGAATGACCTTTATTCTACAGCATGAATCACATCTGTATTTTATACTGTCTTTGTTTTCTGCTATGAGGATTGAGGCTTGGTTTTTGTGTCTTAGACGGATAATGCATTTTTTTCAGCTCATGAAATTAATTAATATCAGTCACCTTGTTTATTAAAGTACAGTGTGAGTTTTATAGTGGCAGCCTTGACGGGTGATGTTGACAGAATTAGGGACTTTTCCGTCGAGGTTACCCAGATAGTTTTAGTAAATTTTGGTAAAAGCTGCCTGTTTGTTTTCTCTAGATTGACTGACTAGGTTTAAAGTGATTTGTCTGTGTCTCGGCTATGTTGCCACATGGTTGTTTTAACATTTATTGTTTTCTATAGTAAGTGTTCAATTTAATGCATCAACTGGTATCTTGTTGTTGCTCTAATGATAAAGGAGGTTTTGTTAAATATCCTTTTTCAGAAAAGAGCAAAGGCTGGTTGAATCCATCTGTAACTGGTGCGGTAAAGTACTGCAATCACCTTTGTTCACCATAGTACTTGTTGAGCTGCAGTGTTATACAAGTTTTGAAAGTATACTTAGTACTGGTGGTCTTTAAGGGTCATGGCTTTTTTTTCTGAAACAAAAACAAATGCAGTGTTTTGTTCTCTCTTTCTCTCTCTCACACACACACACGCACAACTTGTCTCTGTTTGTGTTGTGGGTGCTTTTTGTTTTGCCCACTGTTTTCACCTAATTTCTCTGTCCTTGGTGCTGAACAGTTGCTGTCTTTTCAGAAACTTTTTGTTACTTTTCCCACACGTTCATCACTTTCACCCCACTACTCTCCCTGCTATGTGATTGAATGAACCAATTGGACGTCAGGAAGTCCAAATGTTGGTAAATGTGATGATGAAACCATATAGTTACATAAATGTAGTGTGTTTGATGATTTAAGCTGCATCTAAATATATAAACTCATACATTTACAAATTGTTAATTCTCTAAATATTTAGGGCCGCATTGTAACTACACAAAATAACTTGTCTTTAAAATCTGTCAGACACCTGCTTCCTTTTTTAATGCAGATGCTCATTATTCCAAACTTTTACAACTCTGCAGATGTGCAAAACTTGGTAAAAGGGATTGTGGTGAATTTAGATTTACCACTTTTAATATCCGAAGGAAAAAAATAATCCAAGTTGAGAATACTGACTAGTCAACAAAAATGTCTGGACTTATTGCATTTACATTTTTGGCCTTAAAGGATACAATCAGACAATAGAAACTGGACAAGAATAGAAATGATTAAAAGAGAGATGAACAGTCCACTATTCTTACCTTTTCTTGCAATCAGCCATAGTTAAATATTTTAGGATCAGGATATCCAGTGTGAAAACACTCATGCAGATTAGCAGGTTAGCATTATATCCTGGGGAGGAAAAATACACATATACTGGTTCTGACACCCACTGTAGCAAAACCTCCAATATGAAACATTTCAGTCATAATTGTGTATATGCTAACATTCATAGTATATTCATAGCCCTCAGCCTTAATATCAGTCTGCATTTTATGCATAAGACATTTGTTGACGTTTGCTTGTTACCTGGTTTGAACCTCAAGAATTACTGCAGCTGCAGATATTAATTTTACAGCATAGTAGTTGTAGTGTTTGTTTCATATAAACATAAATATTACGCATACAGACAATTTAAAGTGCTCCGTTGTATTCATTATCATGAGTGTTTTTTTTAAACTTGACTCACGGTGGCGCTATAGACCAGCTTTAAGATGTTTGTATTCCTCTTTCCTTTGGTGTGGACGAACATTGTTGTGCTCCTGTGTCAAGATAGGAACAGTCACCCTGGACTCGCTGTTGCAAATCGTGATATTTGGTTGAACAGTATTGTTCGCTTTATTCCTCAACCTGTTAGGAACCACTCGTCGATGATGGATTCAAAAATCCGCTCGTTTCCAACGTGCAGCTTCTATTTCGTCCTGTTTTTTCTACGTGTCGCTTATGGAGACATAAGCTATTCTTTTCCAGAGGAGATGAAACGTGGATCAGTTGTTGGAAATGTGGCCAAGGATCTCGGGCTCGACAAGGGCGCGCTCTCCAACAGAAGAGCCCGCATTGACACCGATGGGAATGATAAACGTTACTGTGACATAAACCTGAATGACGGAGAGATGATTGTCGCCGACAGGATTGACCGAGAGGGGCTTTGTGGAGAAAAGGCTTCGTGCATCCTAAAGCACGAGCTTGTGCTGGAGAATCCTCTCGAGCTCCATCGGATTAATCTACACATTCAAGATATTAATGATAATTCCCCACAATTTAAGGAAGACTTGATTGATATAGAAATTCGAGAGTCGGCAGTCAGGGGAGCTCGTTTTGTGATTGAAGAGGCGCACGATGCGGATGTAGGACAGAATTCAGTTCAGCAGTACAGCCTTCAGAATAATGGTAATTTCATTTTGGCTGCTGATGGAAACACAATAGAGCTTGTTCTTGAAAAAGAGCTTGATCGTGAAAAACAACAAGGGATCAATTTGCTCCTTACAGCTTTAGATGGAGGCTCTCCTCAGAGATCAGGTACTGTAGTCATACACGTCACTGTACTGGATGCTAATGATAACGCCCCAGTGTTTAGCCAGGCCGTTTATAAAGCCAGTCTGCCTGAAAACTCCCCTGTAGATACTGTAGTGGTCACAGTGAGTGCTAGTGATGCAGACGAGGGAGTCAATGGTGACGTGACATATGAATTTGGACACGTTACTGATGATGTGAAGAAGATATTTAGTATTGACCGTAAAGTCGGTGAGATACGAGTAATTGACATCGTTGACTATGAAACTACGACATCATTTGAAATACGCGTTAAAGCAAAAGATGGATTAGGGCTGTCATCTTATGCTAAGGTAATCATTTCTATCACTGATGTGAATGACAATGCCCCTGTAGTCAGTTTGAAATCACTAACGAATCTCATTCCTGAGGATACCCCACCTGGTACAGAGGTGGGCATCATTAACGTGCAGGATAGAGACTCTGAGACTAACAGACAGGTCCGCTGCTCAATTCAGCAAAACGTCCCTTTTAAGTTGGTTCCTTCTATTAAAAACTATTATTCTCTGGTGACCACAGGACAACTGGACCGTGAACTCGAGTCTGATTACAACATTACAATCACTGCCACTGACGAGGGCTCTCCACCTCTGTCCTCCTCTAAAACTGTTCAGTTATCTGTAGCAGACATCAACGACAACCCACCTGTGTTTGAGGAACAGTCCTACAGCGCTTATGTGACTGAAAATAACAAACCTGGCTCCACATTATGTTCCGTTACTGCTCGAGACCCCGACTCTAGACAAAACGGTACAGTGATTTATTCTCTGTTACCTGGTGAGTTGAACGGTGCCCCGGTGTCCTCCTATCTATCTGTTAACGGAGACACGGGTGTGATCCACGCTGTGAGGTCGTTTGATTATGAACAGTTCAGGAGTTTTAAAGTCCACGTGACGGCTAGAGACAACGGTTCTCCTCCGCTCAGCAGCAACGTGACCGTCAGTGTGTTCGTATCGGATGTGAATGACAACTCTCCTCAGATACTGTACCCCGCCCCGGAGGGTAACTCCTTCATGACCGAGCTGGTCCCCAAAGCTGCACACGGAGGCTCTCTGGTGTCCAAAGTGATAGCGGTGGACGCGGACTCCGGACAGAACGCCTGGCTGTCCTATCATATAGTCAAATCCACTGATCCGGGACTTTTCACTATTGGTCTCCACAGCGGAGAGATCAGGACTCAGCGGGACATTTCTGAATCTGACAGCATGAAACAGAACCTCATTGTGTCAGTGAAAGATAACGGACAGCCCTCTCTCTCTTCCACCTGTTCCATGTATTTACTTATTTCTGATAACTTGGCTGAGGTGCCAGAACTGAAAGATATTTCTTATGACGAGAAGAACTCCAAACTGACCTCTTATCTGATCATCGCGCTGGTGTCTGTATCCACCTTTTTCCTGACCTTCATCATCATCATCCTCGGTGTGAGGTTTTGTCGCAGGAGAAAGCCCAGACTGTTGTTTGATGGAGCTGTTGCCATCCCCAGCGCTTATCTCCCTCCTAATTACGCAGACGTTGACGGCACAGGAACTTTACGCAGCACTTACAATTATGACGCGTACCTGACAACAGGTTCTAGAACCAGTGACTTTAAGTTCGTGTCATCCTACAATGACAACACACTGCCTGCTGACCAGACTCTGAGGAAAAGTCCAAGCGATTTTGCTGAGGTGTTTGGTGAAATGGAAGAGTGTTTAGAGGTATGAATATTGCATTATTATTTTCAGATCTGTAAAACGTCAATATTTGTCTCACACACACACAACCAACTTGTCTCATTTTGTCCATGTGAGTCCTCTCATTTGCCGACTATTTTCAGCCAGGAGGATATTGACTCTCTTGGCTCGTTTCATTGTCCTTTTTTGCTGAGCTGTGATTTACTGTTGCATTTTTTGGGCACCTTGACTTCTTTCCCTTATTCTTTTGTCACCCTTCCTGTCTTGGGTTTCATGTCTTTACATTTCTATGATACTACCCATTTAAAAATATGTCCTCTTGTTGGATATAAATGCCTCTTATCTTATTTCATTGTATTGTTTTTTATTCTTTGAGATTACACTGTGACCTATCAGACAGTCAAATATATTGCAACATTTTCTAAAGAAAAGATTCCCTTTTAATAATCATAATAGTAATTAATTATTAATAATAAAATAGACACACCGTCATTATCAAGCTGTAAAGCAATTGTATTTATCACATACTCATGTCAAAATCAGTGGAACATTTATTTACAAAAACACTTCTCACTGTACTTTACCACCATAGGAAGGCAGACATTCACATATGTGTTTGCCTCTTAGAATGATAGATGCAAATACAGGAAATCTGCGGGCTCTGTGGAGTGCAGCTGTACTGTTAATTACCTACAGACAGTTTTTTCAACACTGCCTCTTACACCGGATCTTAACTTTAGCACTGGTTGCAGTTTTTTTTTTTTTCCCTGAACGTTTTTGGCTTGAATTTAAACCCTCCTGCATTTATATATCTCATCATTGTTATACACAAATATATCATAATTCTTATTTTACTGTTACCATTTTATCCACTTTACAAAGATAAGACCTGTTGTTTCAAGTGACGTAACACTTTTCATTAATTTAACTTTAATTTCACATATACCAGACTTCTAATAAAGTAAAATAATACTGTACATTTATCAATAGCCTTGGTGATATTTTATTCATCTCAGTAATTTTAACTGACATGAATGTTTATCTAAAAGCTGTATATCAAAACAGAACTTCACCCTCTTCATGATTGCAGTAGTGTTGAAGGCCTCCATTACTGCACCTTCACTGTTCCTTACTTTGTAATTGTTTTGTCACATGCAACAGTAATTGTGTTACATAATAGTGCACTTAACAGTGATCTGTGTCATATTTCCAAATCCTCTATTGAATAACTTGATGCATTATGAAGCTCTCATATATACCTTGTATACACTTGTCACAAACCGGGAAAAAAACATCTCAAGAGTTGAGCTGCAGCTAATTCAGACATCTGAAGCTTTGCAATAGATTCTCTGTCAAACACATACAAGCTGAGGAACACTCACTGCTCCACAATATTGAGTGAATCAGTCCCTCTTCATTCTGATTTTGTCTTGTATGCATTCATTCATTAAAAAGTATATCTACAGTATAGTCAAATAATGAGGTGATTTTGCAAAATATCTATGTAAGAAATGGTACAGTAAGCTGTTTTACTTTGCTGTGTTATTACACAGAAATAGAAAATAGAAATAAACTGCTATTGTGTTGGTTGTTTGGCTGTAGAGTGCTCTTTGGCACCTACATGAGGGAAGAAGTTGAATCAACGCAGAGGATGTGAGGGGTTTGGTGATTTTCCTTTCCTCTGTGTCATCTCGGGATGTGTATAAGTTCTGGACGCTAGGCATTTAATGCCAATTATATTTTCTGCAGACTTTCTGGTGTCTGTTCATGCCTGCTCCTGTCCTGTTGGAACACAGACTGTAATTAATGTGCAGAGAACAAACTCAAGTTGCACTGTAACTGGATCAACAGCTAAACGTATCTAGCGATACAAGCCCAGCTAATCTCCTGGGAGATTGCAAATCACATGAACTTTAACGTTTTAATCACCAAAATATTACTATATTTAGGACTGTCTGTGTCTGTTTGTTTGTGTGTGTGTGTGTGGGTGGTTTGGGCTGTCAATTATCTTGAATGCAGTCTATTGCAGAATCAAATCATTGTGTCACCGAGAAAAATTAATCAACATATTGCTGAGAATATCAGCAAAACAGTAAGCATTGTAACATTTGCTGGGCTGCTATTAATTGCAAAAAGTATACATGATTGCATTGTTCAGGTGTTGCTTTTCCGCTCTGTTGCCTCAAACATGAATGTTCATGTTATATTATATTATGTGTTATGTTATATCATGATATTAACATTATGATAAGTTGCCTGATCTTATGTTGGTCACAATGCAAGGTGATGTTCATAGTATATTGTCCACTGTTGTAATAATTCTCTTGGTCTCATGGTGACGCTCTTTTATACTGTCTGACTCATGGTTGCTATGGCGTGTCTCACATCATCTGTGTCAGTGAAACTGGAGTATTGGGTTAGAGCCGAGGGCTGTGTATGCATGCTGTTTGTGGATGTGTGGGTGTGGATGAGGGAAAGAAGGAGAGGGAGACTGGGTATGAGAGAGAGAGAGAGAGAGAGAGAGAGAGAGAGCGAGAGGGAGTGAGAGAGCGAGCGCAGCAGTGAAATGGGGACAGAGAGAGAGGAATCCGAGCAGACAGCCTCCCTAATAGAGCATGATTAACTCAGCTAGAGAAGCAGGCAACCGTTGGATTACAGCAGCATTTTCAGTTCGATATTTGGATGTATATGTTTAGGATTTAGCTATGATGTCGACTGTACATCTGTTTCTGAAAGCATGTTTAATAATGGATCAGCCATTAAACTTTAAACGATGGCTGTATTTTTTATGGTTTTGCCTCTTTTTTGGTGTTTCGTTTGGAGAAGTCCGTTACATCCTTCCAGAGGAGATGCTGCGGGGGTCGGTTATCGGGAATGTTGCGCGGGATCTGGGGCTGAAAGTGACGGAGCTTGAAGCTCGTCGAGCCCGCGTTGTTGCAGACGGAACTAGCCAGCTGTGTGAACTGGACACTGCGTCAGGCAATCTTTTGATCAGCCAACGGATAGACCGAGAGGAGCTGTGCGTGCAAGCCAGTGTCTGCATCCTGCAGTACCAGCTCTTACTTGAAGATCCCCTTCAAGCATACAGCATAGTGTTGGATATTGCAGATATAAATGACAACAGCCCAGTGTTCGCTGCAGGGGAGATACAACTAGATCTTGTCGAATCCACTGTTCTGGGGAGGCGCTTTCCGTTGGAGAGCGCGCATGACCCCGATCTGGGAACCAACTCGGTCCGTGAATATAAACTGAGCCCGAATAATCATTTTGCACTGGAAATGAGTACCCAAATAAACGGCAATGCTTATCCGGAACTAGTTCTTAAAAAGGCATTGGACCGGGAGGCACAAGCTGAACATGTACTGAAAATCAATGGAATTGACGGGGGAAATCCAATCAGATCAGGAACTGCGTCTATTCATATCCGTGTTTTGGACGCCAATGACAATGTCCCAGTTTTTAGCCAACATGTTTACAAAACATCTGTGCCAGAGAACTCTGCCATAGGGACTGTCATAGCAACGCTGAATGCCACGGACTCAGATGAAGCTGTTTATGGAGAGATAACGTACTCTTTCAGTCACCTGTCAGACAAGATGGGAAGAGCTATTGAAATTAACCCTCTGAGCGGAGAAGTTCGCCTGGCAGGTGTCATTGACTATGAAGACGCTAGTACGCACGAGCTGGATGTTCAGGCTAAAGATGGGGGTGGTCAGGCCTCTCACTGTAAACTTATAATTGACGTCATTGACGTGAATGACAACAAACCAATGATAGAAGTAAAGTCAGCCTCTGCTAACGTGGCGGAAGACTCTAAACCAGGAACTATGGTTGCTCTGATTAATGTGTATGACCTGGACACTGGAAGCAGTGGGCGCGTCACCTGCACAATCCCAGACAATGTTCCATTTAAATTACTATCAGAGGTAAAAAACTATTACATGTTAGTGTCTGACGGAATACTAGACAGAGAACTTCAATCCGAGTATAACATCGCAGTCACTGCCACTGATGCGGGCTCCCCCTCACTCTCCAGTGTAAAAGTTATAACAATCGTGATCAATGATATCAATGATAACCCCCCAACTTTTACGCAGAGCGAGTGCAATACCAACATCTTGGAAAACCAACCCGTTGGCACGTTTGTCATGAAAGTGAAAGCAGTGGACATTGACGACGGATCTAATGCTAAAATACTGTACCAAATATCAAAGGACACAAACTCAGAAGTGTCCTCCTTCCTCACCATCAACTCAGACACTGGTGAGCTCTTCACATCACGCCTCTTCGATTACGAACAGTCGGTACACTTTCAGATTAAGGTGACAGCTCGAGATGGAGGCGACCCTCCACTGTCCACCACCTGTACTGTTAACGTGTTTATTAAGGACCAAAATGACAATGCGCCTGTTGTCTTGTATCCTGTGCAAACCATCGGGTTCATTGCTGAGGATATGGTGCCAATTGAAGCGCCTAGAGGTTACCTGGTTACCAAGGTGGTTGCTGTGGACGCTGACTCTGGCCATAACGCCTGGCTCTCCTACAGAATAATCAAAGCAACCCAGCCCAGCTTGTTTGTGGTCGGTCTGCATACAGGAGAAATCCGAACTGTGCGAGCATTCATGGAGGACGATGACCCGAAACACACTGTTGTCGTTTCAATAACGGACAATGGGCCTGAATCTCTCTCCGCCACCGCTACCGTCAACGTAATGATTGGCAACGGGCTGCCTGTTTTAAACGAACTCTTTGAATTTGCAGATTACTCACAGGACAGCGATAACTTAACACTGTATTTGATTATCGCCCTTATAACCGTTTCCTCACTTTTAATCCTTTTAATCAGTGGAGTGTTTTATTGTAAACTCTGCAGACGTAGTTATGTTTACCGGTCAACCACCGATAGTCTCCCCGTTTTCCCCACAACCTACCTCCCCCCTAGTTTCACGGATTTAAGCCGTTGCGGGACCCTGCTAAAAGATGAGCGCTATGATTCCTTCTTGACCACGGGGTCGTGGAGAGGCGATTTTCGTTTCGGCTCAAGCACAGACACTGACACACTAAAGCAAAGAAGCGCAGCCTATCAAAAAAACACGCTAAGGCAGGCGAGTGCAGACAGAGCTACTCTGAAGGTGAGGGCAGGTGCACCGCAACCTTGTTACTTGGTCAAATGAGAGTTGGCAATAACAACATGTTATAGATGTTGTAAAAATAATCCCTGTGCATTGAATTAAATTTCGACCCTTTGTCTGCCAAATATGTTAAAGTTGTATTTGTGCGTGAATATGCTGTCGATGCCTAGTTGGATATGTTTTGTAATGTTCTTGGATTTTGCTAATAACCTCAACCTCATCCCCCATCACCTGACCATGAATATCGATGGTGACCTTAAACGAAGTGTAGATAGTTTATCTTCTGGAATATTTTAAATAGTAGCATATTAGAATAAATAAAGTAATTATTCTATTTACATCTGTTTTATTTAGATTGTTTGTTTTTATCTCGGATTGAAAAAAAAGTATTCAGCAGACGGTTTACTTGTTGTTACTTAGTCAGGCCTGTGTTTTGCCCTGCCTCTTTTAATTATTCTATTCTAAGCTGTAAGTAGTCTCTCTCTGTCTTTCTGTTTAATTAAATGCATGGCATTCCTTTCTGACTACTCTATTTATCACTACATCTTCTGATTTTGTGAGAACAATACAGTTGACGAACTGTAGTTACAGCTATTAATAGTATTGCTTTGTTCCTGCTATATTTATCTTTGCTTCTGTTAATGCTTTTGTGTAAAACAACCTTCACAGTTGTATTCATTGTACATTTTGTGACTTGGAATACACTGCAGCCAAGTTAATAATGCCATGTTATGTTTTCACAATGATACATGATTTATAAAACATTTGCACTATGCTATCAATTGAACAATATGTGAACAAACCATGAGTGTATGATGAAAAATAAACTTGAAGATAAGATTGTGTCTTACTTCTCATTTGCCCATGAACTTTTGCAAAGAACATGTAAAGGACATAAATGACGTTTATATCAGAAACCAAAACTGATGGCCATCATGACAACAATCAAAGGCAACTCTAATCAACAAGAAAATAAAAACTTTAACATTAAACAAATACTCAAATGCATGTATTTGTAGAACAACATGCTCTTAGATCTCGGACACATTACTGCCACTACTGATTAAACATACTGGTAATAGTGGTACTTTTGTTTCTTTCTTTCTTTTAAACCATATGTTTTTAGATAAACTGTCAATTCAACTTTTCCAAGGCCTCTTTAGCATAAAGACACATAAAGGTTTCAGACATCAAACAGTAAGAAAATAAAGATAAAAAGTGATGCTAAAATGAAGCACTTAAAGTTGAAAGAAGCATAAAACCAAATGTTTTTATATCTTGAAAAGCATTGTAGTGTGGAGCTGCACTCAGATCAGTGGTTTGAGTCTTACACAACAGTTAAATGGTGATTTTCGTGTGTGTGTGTGTGTGTGTGTGTGTGTGTGTGTGTGTGTGTGTGTGTGTGTGTGTGTGTGTGTGTGTGTGTGTGTGTGTGTGTGCGTGTTACTGCCTGTGTCATGGTTATGAAGCAGAGAGGTTTTGTCATCAAAATAATCCCCATGTGAATTCATGTGTGTTGCTGAATCGTGTTACAGCTGCAGGCTCATTTGTGCTCCTAATTTCATCCATGGAAGGAGGTGGAAAAACAAGCAATGCTTCATTTGTGTGTCTGCGTTACGGCTCACGGTTTTAAGCAGTGTGTTAGACAATATTGGAGGAGAAAGATAGAAAAGTATGTCAGTTTCACAGCATGGCTCATTTTAATTAACACAAGCTTCAAAGAATTTTCAGTCATTTTTTTTAATACAGACAGTAAATTAGTTTTGTTTTACAGAAACATTGTGCAGGGTAAGGGATGACATGTTGTAAAACCACTGAGACATTTTATATGAAATTCCAGGAGTGGGAATTTTCTAGAAAATCCTGAAAACTGCACTTATCTGTATTTTTGTATAATTAAATATCTCTTGGTAATCCTTTTGTTGCCACTTTGTCACTTGATTCTTGCATTCTAATTTCTAATATTATATACTGTCATTGAATTTTAACATGTGATTTCCACAGACTTCATTCATGAAGCTGCTCTAAATAATAACATCATAGCATAAGGACTGGTAGATTAGGCTGGCTAATAATAAAGTAAGCATTGTGTAATGTATTTGAAATGCTCCAAAATAGACATGAAGTTATTTACAACAACTCCAGGTTGAATAAGAGGTGTGAGCTCTCTTTCCATGGCAGCATGTCAACACATATAAGATCTGCTGCCAATTGCCTTCTGAAGACTCAATTTAATCAGGAAAAACAGGGCTCTATTTTTGGTTTGCTGACAATAGTCTGGAGTGAGCAGAACAGAACTGAGCAGGATAAAGTGCTTACCTTTGTTGACAATAGCTTATTATTATTTACCAAATACAAATAGTTCAAGTTAGTCAAGAATGAGACAACTTTGTGCAGTCGATGAACTTTGAGATCAATCTGGAGTCAGACTATTTGTTTGATCTGATATGTCACAAGATCAAACCATTATATAAGTCATTGTTTCACTGTTGATATGCATACAATGCCTAATAACGTAGAAGGATGTGACACAATCAGATTTTGTTTTAGGACTTATACTAACTGTTTTCTTCTTTCTCCTTTCTTTTTCGGTGCACTCCTTGAATAAAACGTCAAATCCCATCCAGCAGGTAAGATTATTTTCCTTTTCCTTTCTTTTTGAATCTCAAACAGATCAATGTTATGTTAGCATTGCATTTTTCTTTGTCAACACCACACTCAAACTCAGACGATCACATGTTTACAGAGAATGAGATTCAGTTTGTCTTTTCTTTACTCTATCTCTCTTCCACTGCATCTATTTTCACTACACACAGACTATTTAATTCACCTAGCAAAACTAACAATTCAAACGTTGGTTGGACACACATATTTTCAAATGCTGCTATGAAAGTCAGTCATACAAGACTGAGATTTTAGGCAGCAGTTTTGGAGCACAGGCAGCTGCATTGCTCTTATTTTTGTGTGCTGCGATTCCACTCGAGGTTTTAAACTACATGCATATTAATCACCCCGATGCAGTTGTTGCCTAAATAATGCAAAATCATGATGTGCAGAATGTTATGCTCTGCGGCAGTATACTAATATTTTATTTGAACAGGCACTATTGTGACCTACTAAAAAATTGGCTTTCCTACTTGTGCGAACATTATGTTGTGCTGCATGGAGAAGAAATATACTGCTGCGAAATGTGTCAGTGTTCGCTCATGCTTGTGGTTGAGCGTTGGAGTGGTTTCATACCACTGCTCAAATGTAGGTCACAGTCCGATTGGATCAGGCGAGAAAACATTATCAATCCATCTATCTATCGCCATTTAACTCTGTCTGTATGTCCACAATTTGTTCTTAGCATGCTATTTGAAACATTTGCTTCCACTCTTATATTTGAGATTGTTGTAGCTGTTATATTTTAAAAGGGCCTGCAGGATAATTGTATGATAACTGGGAACCACTTCCCAACACAATACAGTCCTCCCAGTCTTACCCACTTGCATTTTTAGTCAACTGACAATCTGTCCGATCAGATACTGAGAAAACACAAAGTGTGGCATTTTATACAGATTTGTATTATTTGATGCTCTTTTATTTTCACTTAAAGCGAATGTTGTACATTCCCATTATTACAAATTAGGCAGGAAGGGCTCGTTTGGGTGATCATACTGTTGCAGCATTGATCCACACATACTAATGATGATGTTTCTCTTAGTCACTGTTGGTGGTGCTGTTGCATAAGCAGACTTTGATTCGTCTAACGTCACCATTATCACAAGTCATCGCCCGTCATCAAAGGGAATAGGCGATAGTTGTGTGCATATATTCAGTAATGTTCAGATGTTGGCATTGTGAGGATTTGAGTGAACACAGAGTTACGGTCCATTTTGTAAGCGAGATACGAGGCCTCTCTCCTTATACGGATACATGTCATTTTGGATCATATATTCATGGTAACAAATGGATATTCTGAAGAGCAAAGGTACCTCATCGGATTGGAGAGTCTCCATCTTGCTTTTTTGCCTTGTGGCTGCGGATTGCAGACAAATTCATTATTCTATAACAGAGGAGATGAGAAAAGGGCTGTTTGTCGGAGACGTTGCAAAAGACAAAAATGTATGTGCAACCCATGTGTCAAAGTTTGGTTAGTGTGGATGATGCTGGAACTGAAACTGCAGAATGAACAGCATGCCATCAGCAGTATCGTACATGTCTACTCTGGTAAGTTGGTCTGTGGGACTTACCTCAAGTCGTATCAGCTATTACATCTGCTAGTATTATATAATGTTGATAGTAGGTTTAAGTTAATGTATTTGTAATGATACAAATAATTGTAGCTTGAATGGTGGGGTATAAAAATCATGATTCAGGATGGTGTTTCCTGACCAACGGTCGTTCTGCAGTCCCTTCGCTCTCCATGGTGCTGAAGTAAGTCATCGCATTGAAATACTGGCTTGATTTTGAAGAAATCCTGGTTGAATTTAATTTCATAATTTCGTGACTATAGGCCTACTAATAATAATAACAGAATTAACAATAATAACAATAATAATAATTCGATGACTCACATATTAGTATTTAGTGATTTTTAAGCATTTTATAACGTGTTAGACGTTTATATATATATTACTACTGCCTCCTTTCTGTCTAGTATTTTGGCAGTGCACTTACAGGAAAGAATGTCTTTAGTTGTATTTAATTTATTTACATACACACTATAGGCTCTTTTTAGAGACTGTGGCACTGTTAATGGGTTGTCTTACATGTTCATCATGTTTGCCCACTGACAAAAGTAGTAGTTTGAAATATTACTCAGGTTTTTCATGAAAAGAAAAAGCAGCAATTTATCTATATTTACTTTTTTCCACTCAAATCGTCAAGAACGAAATAGCATGCGTGGCATTAGATTGAGCTAACATTAACGTGTTTTTATTTTCAAATGTACCAGTACGATATATTATCATCCAAAACACCAAACTCTTGAGTTGGATATTTGGTACAAGTTTAATATGTTAGCCTCTAAGTGACGCTGTTGCCTGGTAAATCAATTGAACCGTGCAGTGTGAGGCAGTGCTTTCCCCTCCCCTGTCACTGCGTTATACAAGATAATATGATCTTCGTTTCATACGAGGGTAGGCTCTTCGGAGACACAGTTGACACTTCTAACGTGTAATTATAATTTACCTGGAAATCATGCGTTTTCCCCAGTGAGTTGAAATCTTTAGTTCATTGTTCAGTTTGCTTTAAGACGCTGTTTTTACATGGCATTAAAAGAACATCCTCGTGACGGAGGAGTAAGATGGCGATTATTTGGACGATTGCGAGGAGCAGTGTGTCTGTTTATTTTTCAATTTATTTTTGTTCATCAAGCGGAGGCACAGATCCGGTATTCAATCCCAGAGGAGATGAAGAAAGGGTCCCTTGTTGGTAATATTGCACAAGACCTCGGTTTGGATCTGAAAAGGCTCCGTTCTGGCCGGGCCCGCATCGTTACCGGAGATAACATCCAGTACGCCGAGCTGAAAACAGACAAAGGGACTTTGGTCGTGCACGAGAGAATAGACCGAGAACAGCTTTGTGGAGAGGTAACACCATGTAGCTTTACCTTTGAGATTTTATTGGAAAAACCAATGGAGTTGCACCCTGTGACCATAGAAGTATTGGACACAAACGACAACGCTCCCACCTTCCAAAACAGTCATCTGAAATTTGAAATAAGCGAATCCGCTGTGCTTGGATCCCGTTTCGTTTTAGAGATTGCGGACGATGCCGACGTTGGGGAAAACGGTCTGCAGAACTACATTTTAACTCCGAACGAACATTTTGTTTTGAAACAACATGTCAATCCGGATGGAAGTAAATATGCTGAAATGGTGCTTCAGAAACCCTTAGACAGAGAAGAACAGCCACGCCTGTCTCTAAAAATGTTGGCTGTGGACGGCGGAAATCCACAGAGATCGGGTACAGTAAATATAGATGTCCACATTTTAGATGCCAATGACAATGCTCCTGTGTTTAACCAGTCACTGTATAAGGCTATGGTGGTTGAAAATGCACCAAAGGGCACTTACATTGTTACTGTGAATGCAAGCGACATAGATAGCGGTTCAAACGGGAATATAGCGTATTCCTTTTCCAAATCAAAAGCAGGGATTGTTGACTTGTTCGATATAGATGAAGCTACTGGAAAAATATATGTGGCAAAGGAAATAGATTTTGAAAAAGACAAAAAAATTGAGTTTAGGGTTGAAGCCAAAGATCAAGGCGGACTCACAGATTCAAGCAATGTTGAAATTGAGGTAATCGATGTCAATGATAATGCTCCGGTCATTAACGTGATGTCATTCACGAGTCCTGTTTCAGAAGACTCCCCTGCTGGTACAACGATTGGCATAATTAATGTTAAAGATCTTGATTCTGGTGGAAATGGACAAGTAAGTTGCACGATTGAAGGCAATCTTCCTTTTAAAATTAAATCCAATGTTAGAAATTATTATGCATTGATGACTGATGCTGTATTAGATCGTGAGCATTTGTCGGAATGTAATATCACTGTTATTGCCTCAGACGCAGGGTCGCCTCCCCTCTCAACTAAAAGAACCTTTTATCTTAAGGTCTCGGATGTCAATGATAATGCCCCAGTATTTCCACTAGGCTCCTACAGTGCATTCATCACAGAGAATAACACTCCAGGTTTATCTGTTCTAAGTGTTTATGCTAAAGACCCGGATGAAAACCAGAACGCCCGTGTTAACTATATTTTGGAAGCGTGTGAGATCGGCGGATCTCCAGTTTCTGAGTATATTTCTATAAATGCAGAAAGCGGAGTAATACATGCAGTGCGCTCATTTGATTATGAGAAGATTAAGCAGCTTGTATTCACTGTCAAAGCGCAGGATGGAGGCTCCCCTCCACTCAGTAGCAACGTGACTGTGAAAGTAATGATCCAGGACCAGAACGACAACCCTCCTCAGGTTCTGTACCCAGTCCAGACTGGTGGCTCTCTGGTGGCTGAAATGGTGCCTCGTTCAGCTGATGTGGGCTATCTGGTCACTAAAGTGGTGGCTGTTGATGTGGACTCTGGACAGAATGCCTGGCTCTCCTATAAACTGCAGAAAGCCACAGACAGGGCGCTGTTTGAAGTGGGCTTACAGAATGGAGAAATAAGAACTATCCGCCAAGTCACTGATAAAGATGCTGTGAAACAAAGACTGACTGTTATAGTGGAGGACAACGGGCAGCCCTCTCGTTCAGCTACAGTCATTGTTAACGTGGCGGTGGCGGACAGCTTCCCTGAAGTGCTGTCTGAGTTCACTGACTTTACACAAGACAAGGAGTACAATGACAACCTGACCTTCTACTTAGTGTTGGCTTTGGCTGTAGTTTCCTTCCTCTTCATCACGTGTTTAGTGGTTATTATATCAGTGAAGATCTACAGATGGAGACAGTCTCGCGTCATGTATCACTCCAATCTCCCTGTGATTCCGTATTATCCACCACGTTACTCAGACACATTGGGGACAGGGACTCTCCAACACGTGTACAACTACGAGGTGTGCAGGACGACTGACTCCAGAAAGAGTGACTGTAAATTCGGCATAGCCGGTAGTCAGAACGTGCTGATAATGGACCCCAGTTCTACAGGAACGATGCAGCGGATACAGAGTGAGAAGAGCATCCTGGATGAACCAGACTCTCCTCTAGAGGTGAGTTAAACAGTTTAGCTTTGTTTCTTTCCCCCGTTGTCCTCTTATGGTATTTAGTTGCATTAATACAAACCGTTGCATGCCATGCTGTCACTTTCAGCACCATGGACAGCAACTTTGTTGGCGTTTCATTTTTTAAATGCTGCCTTTTTGTAAAGTTGTCATAAATACACCTTTGGAAAGCATTGACTGACTCTTTTGTAACTATACTGCCTTAATGCGTTTCTGGCAAGATAATACTTCATTATTAATGTTCAAACTTCACGTGTCTGCCCAACGTTTATTGTCACAGTTATGATTGTGTGCTTTAGACAGTATTTCCTCTTAGCAAGGAAGGATGCTGCTAGTATTGTTAATGTGAGGCATGAAGGCAACAGGAAAAGTTGAAGAATACAGTCTCAGTAAATTGATTGGAATATCAATGCTGAACAATGCAGAACTTGGATCCCCCATTATTTCGTTTCACCATATTGTAGTGACTAGCCATCTTTCTGCATGTTTTGTTGATGACGGCTTATATTGCGATTTGACATTTCCTAATACAGGATTATTGGGCATCAGTGTATTTTAGAGGAGAGTGCTTAACTTCCATATCAGTCTTGATAAAACTTGACAAACCGTTGAATCATAGGTACTCTTCTATGGTTTTAGGGGTTTCCCGTAAAGATAATACATTTATTAATTTTTTAATATTTTTTTCTATATGACTGAGTGCGCTGTAGTCGAATTATTTCAGTATCAGATTTCATGTCCAAATCTGTTTTGACAAGTGCTTTGTGTTTTGATTTCATACAGAATCTGACAAAAATACATTATGTTAAGCTGAATGTGTTTTAATTTACAAATACTATATGTAAAGACACTCCAGTGTGTTTTCCACAATAGATTTGTTCAGTTCGTGTGCTTCAGAAGTATGTCTTATTTGATGTTCAGCTCTTAGACTCTAAGGGACGCTGTTGGTCAGTAAAATATTTTCTATGTTGTGTCGTCATTCAATCCATCCTCCAACTGACTATACAGTGAAGAAGGCTCTCTGTGTTCTGTCAAGGTTTAGGGCACGTAGGAGAGAACATGGTCTCACAGACTTGCTTGTAAAGGTTGAAGACGTGTTTAGTTCTAACGGATATATCAGAACCAGCTTCACCGTCATATCAATCGGATACAGATTTTTTTTAATTCTTTCTTGCCACGATGGTAACTGGGGGATCTCTCACATGCGCAAAATGGCGATTGTTTTATGGATTACGACGTCAAATAGGACTGCTCATGTTGCTGTTTCATGCGGTTAACATGGTAGGTGGTCAGATTCGTTATTCTATACCAGAGGAGATGAAGAAAGGCTCCGTGATTGGTAATGTAGCGCAAGATCTTGGTTTAGATCTGAAGAGGCTCCGTTCTGGGCGGGCCCGTATCGTGACCGGAGAAAACATTCACTACACCGAGCTGAAGACAGACAAAGGGATTCTAGTCGTGAATGAGAGAATAGACCGGGAGCAGCTTTGCGGAGACGTAACTCCCTGTAGCTTCAGCTTTGAGGTGATTTTAGAAAACCCAATGGAACTTCACAGAATAACTGTTGAGGTTTTAGACATAAATGACCACGCTCCCGTCTTCCCAAATAAAGATAAGCCTATCAGCCTTGAAATTGGTGAATCAGCTGCAGTTGGAGTGCAGTTTCCACTGCAGAGTGCAGAGGATCTAGATGTGGGGCAAAACGCGTTGCAAGACTATGTTTTGTCGCCGAACGAAAATTTTATATTGAAGCAACATGCAAATCCAGATGGAAGTAAATATGTTGAAATGGTGCTCCAAAAGCCTTTAGACAGAGAGCAACATCCTCATCTGTCTTTAAAACTGATCGCAGTTGACGGAGGAACACCACAGAGATCAGGTACAGTAAATATAGATGTCACTGTGTTGGATGCCAACGACAATGTTCCAGTATTTAACCAATCGGTGTATAAAGCATCTGTGATGGAAAACACAATGAAAGGCACGAGTGTTATTACTGTAAATGCCACGGACGCCGACAGTGGTTTAAATGGAGTTATTACCTACAGTTTGTCTAAGACGAAAGGAAATGCAGGGAATGTATTCAATATTGATGAAAACACAGGCACAGTTTCTGTTTCTGGTCAGATAGATTATGAAAAAGACAGAAAATACGAGGTGAGAGTTGAGGCAAAGGATCAGGGTGGCCTAACCGGGACGAGTAAAATTACAATAGATGTTTTTGATGTCAACGACAATGCCCCAGTTATAAACATTATGTCATTTTCTAGCCCCGTATCTGAGGATGCACGTCCTGGTACAACAATTGCTATAATGAACATAAAAGACGCAGATTCTGAGAATAATGGACAAATAAAATGTTCTATAGATGGCAAACTTCCCTTTAAGATCGAATCATCTCTAACAAACTATTATAATTTAATCACAGATCAACATTTTGATAGAGAATCCGTCTCAGAATATAATATAACAATAACAGCCACTGATGTGGGGTCTCCCCCACTTTCTAGCTCAACAAAGTTACATCTTAAAATCTCTGACGTAAACGACAACGCACCTTTATTTAATAAAAATAGCTATTCTGCTTACATCACAGAGAATAATTCCCCTGGAATTTCCATCTTTGCTGTCAGCGCGCGAGACTCTGATTGGAATCAAAACGCTAGAATATCGTATATTTTAGAGGACACGCAAGTCGGCGGTAGTCCAGTCTCTACTTATGTGTCTTTAAACTCTGAAACTGGAGTTCTTAGCGCGGTTCGTTCTTTTGATTATGAACAAATTAAACAGCTTCAGCTAGTCGTCAAAGCGCAGGATGGAGGCTCCCCTCCACTCAGTAGCAACGTGACTGTGAAAGTAATGATCCAGGATCAGAACGACAACCCTCCTCAGGTTCTGTACCCAGTCCAGACTGGTGGTTCTCTGGTGGCTGAAATGGTGCCTCGTTCAGCAGATGTGGGCTATCTGGTCACTAAAGTGGTGGCTGTTGATGTGGACTCTGGACAGAATGCCTGGCTCTCCTATAAACTGCAGAAAGCCACAGACAGGGCGCTGTTTGAAGTTGGCATACAGAATGGAGAAATAAGAACTATCCGCCAAGTCACTGATAAAGATGCTGTGAAACAAAGACTGACTGTTATAGTGGAGGACAACGGGCAGCCCTCTCGTTCAGCTACAGTCATTGTTAACGTGGCGGTGGCGGACAGCTTCCCTGAAGTGCTGTCTGAGTTCACTGACTTTACACAAGACAAGGAGTACAACGACAACCTGACTTTCTACTTAGTGTTGGCTTTGGCTGTAGTTTCCTTCCTCTTCATCACGTGTTTAGTGGTTATTATATCAGTGAAGATCTACAGATGGAGACAGTCTCGTGTCCTGTGTCACTCAAATCTCCCTGTGATTCCGTATTATCCACCACGTTACTCAGACACTTTGGGGACAGGGACTCTCCAACACGTGTACAACTACGAGGTGTGCAGGACGACTGACTCCAGAAAGAGTGACTGTAAGTTCGGCAGAGCCGGTAGTCAGAACGTGCTGATAATGGACCCCAGTTCTACAGGAACGATGCAGCGGATACAGAGTGAGAAGAGCATCCTGGACGAACCAGACTCTCCTTTAGAGGTTAGTTAATTAATGTAGCTTCCTTTCTGTGCTGTTATTTATCGTTCTGTGTTACATTGATAGTGAAGTGCTGCCACTGTGCTGTCCTATCCAGCGCCATGGACAGCACCTGCCTTTTTGCAGCACTTGATAAGAATACTGATGTATTGATATTCAACTTATACTACCCGACATTAGAAGTTAATGAAATGGTGTGCTTTGTTTCACACGCACATTACTTTTGACGTATTGCATGTTGTACTAACGCAAATTGTATCTTGATAGTTTTTGAATATACTTGTACTTTTTAGGTGTTTTCTGGGGTCTCTTAATAATATCACACTCGTGATTGTTGGAAAAAAAAGGTTGTCATCTGATATCAATCGGTAGGACAGTAAAAAAAAAAGGCTCCTTTCACTGCTCTCCTTGAACATCAACTACCACGCCCCTTTTTTGTGGTGTTTCCCTACTTTCCTACATCTTGATAGAAATGTAGTAGTTTTTGCTTTTGTTCATTTGTATGATGCAATGCTGTTTTTGTTCAGATATTTGCATTTTTTATTGCGAATTGCATAAGACCAGAATCATGCTGATATCCACGGTGATAGTACTTTGTATATTAATACTTCTTTTGATGAGTACCTAGGTTTAATATTTTTTGATAATTCTTTTAGTACGCACCAATCAAATGTATTTAACCTCTTAATATTTCCAGACTTGCGGTAGTGCTGATGTTGGACTCTAAGCGACGCTGTTGGTCAATCCAACATAATCTGTAAAACATTACCACACAGTCCCCTCCCTTACCACATTGGTTTATGAGAGAAAAATAGGCCGTGTGCATTATGTGGGCTGACATTCGAGGAAAGCAGACTTGCATTCATTAATATCTCTATTCAGACATCGAGTAAATTGAAAAGTCAACATCGTTTACTTCAGATTTACCATAAGTGTTTTTCTTTTTCAAAATACGTTTTACGCTTGGATCGTTAAAGCTTTTTTTTTACATATTTCTTTTGAAATGGCATGTGGAATACCAACCTACTCCCGGTGCGTAACATGGCGCTTTGGCTGCGAACACTATTGGAAGCTTCTGTTGTTCTTTTTGTATCTCAACCATTTGGTCAGCGGACATATCCGATATTCAATCCCGGAGGAGATGAAGAAAGGCTCCCTAATCGGTAATGTAGCTCAGGACATTGGTTTGGATCTAAAAAGGCTCCGTTCTGGTCGGGCCCGTATCGTGACCGGAGAGAGCATCCAGTACACCGAGCTGAAAACAGACAAAGGGATTTTAGTGGTGAAAGAGAGAATAGACCGAGAGCAGCTTTGCGGAGACGTGACCCCGTGTAGTTTCAGCTTTGAAGTAATTTTAGAAAACCCAATGGAGTTACATCAAATAACTGTTGAAATAACAGACATAAATGATCATTCTCCCACGTTCAAAAGAGACACCATCCATTTTGAAATTAGCGAATCAGCTATTACTGGTGGTCGTTTTCCTTTGACGAGTGCAGAAGACCCAGATGTGGGCGTCAATGGACTCAGAGAATACTTTCTTACCGAGAATGAGAATTTTATTTTGAAACAAAACTCTAATGCAGATGGAAAGAAATATGCAGAGATGGTGCTTCAGAAGCCATTAGACAGAGAGACGAACCCTAATCTGTCTCTAAAGCTAATAGCTGTAGACGGTGGAGCTCCGCAGAGATCTGGTACAGTAAATATAGATATCACTGTTCTTGATGCCAATGATAATGCGCCTCTATTTAATCAATCTGTGTACAAAGCTACCGTCATGGAAAACTCTCCTAAAGATACTTACGTTACCACTGTTAATGCGAGTGACGCAGATTTTGGGTCAAATAGTATCGTAACGTATTATTTTTCAGATCGTAACAGTGGTATCAACAATTTGTTTACAGTCGATGAAAAAACTGGCATCATTTCAATAACAGGTTTAATTGATTACGAAAAAGACAAAAAGTATGAGCTTAGAATCGAGGCAAAAGATCAGGGAGGTTTGACAGATTCAAGCAAAGTCGTAATTGAAGTAACTGATGTAAATGACAACGCCCCTACGATTAATGTGATGTCATTCACTAGTCCTGTGTCAGAAGACTCTCCTGCTGGTACAACTATTGGCATTATAAACATAAAAGACCTCGATTCAGCTGATAACGGAAAAGTAAACTGTAAAATAGAACAAAATGCACCTTTCAAGATTACATCTAATTTAAGAAATTACTATACTTTGGTAACAGACACTGCATTAGATCGTGAAACTGTTTCAGAGTTTAACATCACTGTTGTTGCGACAGATGCAGGAATGCCTCCTTTCTCAACTAAAAGAACCTTTTATTTAAAGGTCTCTGATGTGAACGATAATGCTCCATTATTTTCAGAAAGTCTTTACAATGCGTTTATTGCAGAGAATAACTCTCCAGGGGTTTCCCTTCATACTGTTAGGGCTAAAGATCCTGATGAAATCCAGAACGCCCGTGTATCTTATATTCTGGAAGATGCTTATATCGGTGGGTCTCGACTTTCAGAATATATTTCTATAAATGCAGAAAGTGGAGTATTACACGCGGTGCGCTCATTTGATTATGAGCAAATCAAACAGCTGCTTTTCGTCGTCAAAGCGCAGGATGGAGGCTCCCCTCCACTCAGTAGCAATGTGACTGTGAAATTAATGATCCAGGACCAGAACGACAACCCTCCTCAGATTCTTTACCCAGTCCAGACTGGAGGCTCTCTGGTGGCTGAAATGGTGCCTCGTTCAGCAGATGTGGGCTATCTGGTCACTAAAGTGGTGGCTGTTGATGTGGACTCTGGACAGAATGCCTGGCTCTCCTATAAACTGCAGAAAGCCACAGACAGGGCGCTGTTTGAAGTGGGCTTACAGAATGGAGAAATAAGGACTATCCGCCAAGTCACCGATAAAGATGCTGTGAAACAAAGACTGACTGTTATAGTGGAGGACAACGGGCAGCCCTCTCGTTCAGCTACAGTCATTGTTAACGTGGCGGTGGCGGACAGCTTCCCTGAAGTGCTGTCTGAGTTCACTGACTTTACACAAGACAAGGAGTACAATGACAACCTCACCTTCTACTTAGTGTTGGCTTTGGCTGTAGTTTCCTTCCTCTTCATCACGTGTTTAGTGGTTATTATATCAGTGAAGATCTACAGATGGAGACAGTCCCGCGTCATGTATCACTCCAATCTCCCTGTGATTCCGTATTATCCACCACGTTACTCAGACACTTTGGGGACAGGGACTCTCCAACACGTGTACAACTACGAGGTGTGCAGGACGACTGACTCCAGAAAGAGTGACTGTAAATTCGGTATAGCTGGTAGTCAGAACGTGCTGATAATGGACCCCAGTTCTACAGGAACGATGCAGCGGATACAGAGTGAGAAGAGCATCCTGGATGAACCAGACTCTCCTCTAGAGGTGAGTTAAATATTTTAGCTGCGTTTGTTTACCCCGATGTCCTCTATTGTATTTAGTTGCATTAATACAAACCGTTGCATGCCATGCTGTCACTTTAAGCACCATGGACAGCATCTTTTTTGGCATTTCATTTTTTAAATGCTGCTTTTTGGTGAAGTTGTCATAAATACACCTTTGGAAAGCATTGATTGACTGTCTTTTGTAACTATACTGCCTTAATGCGTTTAGGCAAGATAATACTTCATTATTAATGTTCATACTTCACGTGTCTGCCCAACGTTTATTGTCAGTTATGATTGTGTTCTTTACAGTATTTCCTCTTGGCAAGGTAGGATGCTGTTAGTATTGTTAATGTGAGGCATGAAGGCAACAGGAAAAGTTGATACAGTCTCAGTAAATTGATTGGAATATCAATGCTGAACAATGCAGAACCTGGATCCCCCACATTCTTTCTTTTCACCATATTGAAGTGACTAGCCATCTTTCTGCATGTTTTGCTGATGACGGCTTATATTGCCATTAGACATTTCCTAAGACAGGATTGTTGGGCATCAGTGTATTTTAGAGGAGAGTGCTTAACTTCTGTATCAGTCTTGATAAAACTTGACAAACCGTTGAAAAGGGACTCTTGTATGGTTTTAGGGGTTTCCCGTAAAGATAATACACTTATTAATTCCGTTTTCAATATTTTTTTCTGTTTGACTGAGTGCGCTGTAGTCAAATTATTCCAGTATCAGATTTCATGTCCAAATCTGTTTTGACAAGTGCTTTGTGTTTTGATTTCAAACAGAATCTGACAAAATACATTATGTTGAGCTGAATGTGTTTTCATTTACGAAAACTATATGTAAAGACACTCCAGTGTGATTTCCACATTAGATTTGTTCAGTTCGTGTGCTTCAGAAGTATGTCTTATTTGATGTTCAGCTCTTAGACTCTAAGGGACGCTGTTGGTCAGTAAAATATTTTCTATGTTGTGTCGTCATTCAATCCATCCTCCAACTGACTATACAGTGAAGAAGGCTCTCTGTGTTCTGTCGAGGTTTAGGGCACGTACGAGAGAACATGGTCTCACAGACTTGCTTGTAAAGGTTGAAGACGTGTTTAGTTCTAACGGATATATCAGAACCAGCTTCACCGTCATATCAATCGGATACAGATTTTTTTTAATTCTTTCTTGCCACGATGGTAACTGGGGGATCTCTCACATGCGCAAGATGGCGATTGTTTTATGGATTACGACGTCAAATAGGACTGCTCATGTTGCTGTTTCATGCGGTTAACATGGTAGGTGGTCAGATTCGTTATTCTATACCAGAGGAGATGAAGAAAGGCTCCGTGATTGGTAATGTAGCGCAAGATCTTGGTTTAGATCTGAAGAGGCTCCGTTTTGGGCGGGCCCGTATCGTGACCGGAGAAAACATTCACTACACCGAGCTGAAGACAGACAAAGGGATTCTAGTCGTGAACGAGAGAATAGACCGGGAGCAGCTTTGCGGAGACGTAACTCCCTGTAGCTTCAGCTTTGAGGTGATTTTAGAAAACCCAATGGAACTTCACAGAATAACTGTTGAGGTTTTAGACATAAATGATCACGCTCCCGTCTTCCCAAATAAAGATAAGCCTATCAGCCTTGAAATCAGTGAATCAGCTACAGTTGGAGTGCAGTTTCCACTGCAGAGTGCAGAGGATCTAGATGTGGGGCAAAACGCGTTGCAAGATTATGTTTTGTCGCCAAACGAACATTTTATATTGAAGCAACATGCAAATCCAGATGGAAGTAAATATGTTGAAATGGTGCTCCAAAAGCCTTTAGACAGAGAGCGACATCCTCATCTGTCTTTAAAACTGATCGCAGTTGACGGAGGAACACCACAGAGATCAGGTACAGTAAATATAGATGTCACTGTGTTGGATGCCAACGACAATGTTCCGGTATTTAACCAATCGGTGTATAAAGCATCTGTGATGGAAAACACAATGAAAGGCACGAGTGTTATTACTGTAAATGCCACGGACGCTGACAGTGGTTTATATGGATTCATTACCTACAGTTTGTCTAAGACGAAAGGAAATGCAGGGAATGTATTCAATATTGATGAAAACACAGGCACAGTTTCTGTTTCTGGTCAGATAGATTATGAAAAAGACAGAAAATACGAGGTGAGAGTTGAGGCAAAGGATCAGGGTGGCCTAACCGGGACGAGTAAAATTACAATAGATGTTTTTGATGTCAACGACAATGCCCCAGTTATAAACATTATGTCATTTTCTAGCCCCGTATCTGAGGATGCACGTCCTGGTACAACAATTGCTATAATGAACATAAAAGATGCAGATTCTGAGAGTAATGGACAAATAAAATGTTCTATAGATGGCAAACTTCCCTTTAAGATCGAATCATCTCTAACAAACTATTACAATTTAATCACAGATCAACATTTTGATAGAGAATCCGTCTCAGAATATAATATAACAATAACAGCTACTGATTTGGGTTCTCCTCCACTTTCTAGTTCAACAAAGTTACATCTTAAAATTTCTGACGTAAACGACAACGCACCTTTATTCAATAAAAACAGCTATTCTGCTTACATCACAGAGAATAATTCCCCTGGAATTTCCATATTTGCTGTAAGCGCGCAAGACTCTGATTGGAATCAAAACGCTAGAATCTCGTATATTTTAGAGGACACACAAGTCAGTGGTAGTCCAGTCTCTACGTATGTGTCTTTAAACTCTGAAACTGGAGTTCTTAGCGCGGTTCGTTCTTTTGATTATGAACAAATTAAACAGCTTCAGCTAGTAGTCAAAGCGCAGGATGGAGGCTCCCCTCCACTCAGTAGCAACGTGACTGTGAAAGTAATGATCCAGGACCAGAACGACAATCCTCCTCAGGTTCTGTACCCAGTCCAGACTGGTGGCTCTCTGGTGGCTGAAATGGTGCCTCGTTCAGCAGATGTGGGCTATCTGGTCACTAAAGTGGTGGCTGTTGATGTGGACTCTGGACAGAATGCCTGGCTCTCCTATAAACTGCAGAAAGCCACAGACAGGGCGCTGTTTGAAGTGGGCTTACAGAATGGAGAAATAAGAACTATCCGCCAAGTCACTGATAAAGATGCTGTGAAACAAAGACTGACTGTTATAGTGGAGGACAACGGGCAGCCCTCTCGTTCAGCTACAGTCATTGCTAACGTGGCGGTGGCGGACAGCTTCCCTGAAGTGCTGTCTGAGTTCACTGACTTTACACAAGACAAGGAGTACAACGACAACCTGACTTTCTACTTAGTGTTGGCGTTGGCTGTAGTTTCCTTCCTCTTCATCACGTGTTTAGTGGTTATTATATCAGTGAAGATCTACAGATGGAGACAGTCTCGCGTCCTGTGTCACTCCAATCTCCCTGTGATTCCGTATTATCCACCACGTTACTCAGACACTTTGGGGACAGGGACTCTCCAACACGTGTACAACTACGAGGTGTGCAGGACGACTGACTCCAGAAAGAGTGACTGTAAATTCGGCATAGCTGGTAGTCAGAACGTGCTGATAATGGACCCCAGTTCTACAGGAACGATGCAGCGGATACAGAGTGAGAAGAGCATCCTGGATGAACCAGACTCTCCTCTGGAGGTGAGATAATCGTTTTCCCCGTCTGTTTCTGTATGCGTTTCTCTCTTTATATTTCTTTCTTCCTATTGATAGAGAGCAGCTGAACACTTTAGCTTTCAGCACCATGGACAGCATCCTAGTTACCTTGGCTCATTTGAGAACTCTACTTTTGCAAACGTCTTTGCATATATGTAGCAGCTTTTAAACCTTATTCCGTGGAAATTATATTTATATGCGCGTTTATTTGGCATTTACAAAACACCATAGGAATGTTGTTGATCCATGAATCAATAAATCTTAATTCTGAATATGTTAATTTTTCGCTACTGGGGATTACAGGTGATTGAACCAGCCTCCATATATGTATTATACCCTTCAATCAAGTGAGTTGTTTTAATACAAGGGCCAGTGATGTAATTTCAGAATAAGAGCATTGGTATTTATTTTCAGGCTGTAGAGCTTCTGTGGAACTTAAGTTAAAAGGTAGTTGTTCAATTCCTGAAATTGGACTGTGATGTACAGTCTCTGAGGGCAATTTAATTCTCCACGGATACCCTCAAACCCCCCCCCCCCCCCCCCCCCCCCCATTTATTTGCTCTCATATTAACTGGGATAGTCTGTACTGAATTGCATCATACATGATCAATACCCCGGTGAACTGTTGACTTTTCTCTCGAGTTGTTTTTGCTCTATGATAGTATTACTTATCTCTGTAATGGGAATTGTCGGTATCTTTTTATCATGGATATTGTATTTGAATAATTTTCCATCCTGATGTTGATAGTCATTGACTGGACTCTAAGGGACGCTGTTGGTCAAGGAAAAACAAATCTGAGCAAATGTTTTAGGCGGTGCCTTTGTGCTCTGTGGAGAGTCGGTATATGCTTTAGTCAATGGCGTTGAGGTGGGCGCAGACAGACTGCTGTTTCATATTCAACAGCACGAGAGAAAGGAAGCTTGGAATACAGATCGTTCGATACACTAACGTGAATTGCGTTGCTGTTCACACTTAGGTTTTCTAAGATAAGTGTTTGGATGTTATAATTTCATTTCGTTTATTTGATAACATGGATTGGGTAAATTATGACTACCGGCCTCTGAGATGGCGTTTGTGCTACAGACTTACGTCGCAAATCGTTTTGTTTTGCCTTTTTCTCAGTCATATTGCCAGTGGTCAAATACGTTATTCAATCCCAGAAGAGATGAAGAAGGGATCCCTCATTGGTAATGTCGCATTGGATCTTGGAATTGATATGCAGAGGCTCCGTTCTGGTCGGGCCCGTATCGTGACCGGAGAAAGCATCCAGTACACCGAGCTGAAGACAGACAAAGGGACGCTGGTCGTGAATGAGAGAATAGACCGAGAGCAGCTTTGTGGAGACGTCACTCCGTGCAGCTTCAGCTTTGATCTAATTTTAGAAAACCCGATGGAACTGCACCACGTTACGGTCGAAGTATTGGACATTAATGATAACTCACCTTCTTTTCATCAGAACGAAATGCAATTGACGATTGGAGAATCAGCCGCACCGGGAGCACGTTTTGTTTTGCCTACAGCCAATGATCCTGATGTAGGAGCCAACGGGCTCCAGGACTATAATTTATCTCCAAATGACAATTTTATTTTAAAAAAACATTTAAATTCTGACGGAAGTAAATATGCGGAAATGGTACTTGAGAAACCACTGGATAGAGAGCGATATCCAAGTATGTCCCTAAAGCTGATAGCAGTGGACGGTGGGACGCCACAGAAATCTGGTATAGTAAATATAGATATCACTGTCCTAGATGCTAACGATAATTCTCCTATTTTTAATCAGTCAGTATATAAGGCCAATGTAATGGAAAATGCTGCAAGAGGTTCCTATATCATCACTGTAAATGCTACTGACGCAGATAGTGGATCCAATGGGTTGATCTGTTATGCTATTTCCAAAATGCAAGGCAGTATTGACAGCATATTTGAAATGAATAAGACAACGGGTGTGATATTTCTCTCAGGGCAGGTTGACTATGAAAAAGCAAAGAAATATGAAATACGCATTGAAGCCACCGACCAAGGAGCTTTAACAGACTCGAGTAAAGTTATAGTTGAGGTGATTGATGTGAACGATAACCCTCCTATCATTAATGTGATGTCATTCACTAGTCCTGTGTCAGAAGATTCCCCTCCTGGTACAACTATTGGCATTATAAATGTAAAAGATCTTGATGCAGGTGATAACGGACAAGTACATTGTAGATTAGAAGAAAATGCACCTTTCAAAATTAAATCTAATTTAAGAAATTACTATACTTTGGTAACAGATACTGCATTAGATCGTGAAACTGTTCCAGAGTATAACATCACTGTTGTTGCTACAGATGCAGGAATGCCTCCTCTCTCAACTAAAAGAACCTTTTATTTAAAGGTCTCTGATGTGAACGATAATGCTCCTGTGTTCCCAAAAAGTGTTTACACTGCGGTTATTGTGGAAAACAACTCTCCAGGTGTTTCTCTTCTTACCATAAGAGCACAAGATCCTGACGAAAACCAAAACGCCCGTATATCTTATTTTCTAGATGTTAATGACGTAATCGGATCTCCACTGTCTGAATATATTTCTATAAATGCAGAAAGTGGAGTGATACATGCCCTGCGCTCATTAGATTATGAGCAAATCAAACGGCTGCCTTTTGTTGTCAAAGCGCAGGATGGAGGCTCCCCTCCACTCACTAGCAACGTGACTGTGAAAGTAATGATCCAGGATCAGAACGACAACCCTCCTCAGGTTCTGTACCCGGTCCAGACTGGTGGCTCTCTGGTGGCTGAAATGGTGCCTCGTTCAGCAGATGTGGGCTATCTGGTCACTAAAGTGGTGGCTGTTGATGTGGACTCTGGACAGAATGCCTGGCTCTCCTATAAACTGCAGAAAGCCACAGACAGGGCGCTGTTTGAAGTGGGCTTACAGAATGGAGAAATAAGAACTATCCGCCAAGTCACTGATAAAGATGCTGTGAAACAAAGACTGACTGTTATAGTGGAGGACAACGGGCAGCCCTCTCGTTCAGCTACAGTCATTGTTAACGTGGCGGTGGCGGACAGCTTCCCTGAAGTGCTGTCTGAGTTCACTGACTTTACACAAGACAAGGAGTACAATGACAACATGACTTTCTACTTAGTGTTGGCTTTGGCTGTAGTTTCATTCCTCTTCATCACGTGTTTAGTGGTTATTATATCAGTGAAGATCTACAGATGGAGACAGTCTCGCGTCATGTATCACTCCAATCTCCCTGTGATTCCGTATTATCCACCACGTTACTCAGACACTTTGGGGACAGGGACTCTCCAACACGTGTACAACTACGAGGTGTGCAGGACGACTGACTCCAGAAAGAGTGACTGTAAGTTCGGCATAGCCGGTAGTCAGAACGTGCTGATAATGGACCCCAGTTCTACAGGAACGATGCAGCGGATACAGAGTGAGAAGAGCATCCTGGATGAACCAGACTCTCCTCTAGAGGTTAGTTAATTAATGTAGCTTCCTTTCTGTGCTGTTAGTTATCATTCTGTGTTACATTGATAGTGAAGTGCTGCCACTGTGGTTGTCTATCCAGCACCATAGACAGCACCTGCCTTTTTGCAGCACTTGATAAGAATACTGATGTATTGATATTCAACTTATACTCCCCGACATTAGCAGTTAATGAAATGGTGTACTTTGTTTCACATGCACATTACTTTCACGTATTGCATGTTGTACTAACGCAAATTGTATCTTGATAGTTTTTGAATATACTTCTACTTTTTAGGTGTTTTCTGGGGTCTCTTAATAATATCACACTCGTGATTGTTGGGGGAAAAAAAGGTTTTCATCTAATATCAATTGGTAGGACAGTAAAAAAGGCTCCTTTCACTGCTCTCCTAGAACATACACTACCACGCCCCTTTTGTGTGGTGTTTCCCTACTTTCCTACATCTTGATAGAATTGTAGTAGTTTTAGCTTTTGTTCATTTCTATGATGCAATGCTGTTTTTGTTCAGATATTTGAATTTTTTATTGCGAATTGCATAAGACCAGAATCATGCTGATATCCACGGTGATACGTTGTATATTAATACTTCTTTTGCCGAGTACCTAGGTTTAATATTTTTTTGATAATTCTTTTAGTACGCACCAATCAGATTTATTTAACCTCTTAATATTTCCAGACCTGCGGTAGTGCTGATGTTGGACTCCAAGCGACGCTGTTGGTCAATCCAACATAATCTGTAAAACATTACCACACAGTCCCCTCCCTTACCACATTGGTTTATGAGAGAAAAAGAGGCCGTGTGCATTATGTGGGCTGACATTTGAGGACAACAGACTCACGTTTATTGATATCTACATCAAGAGACGATTGAGAAGTCGATTTCATATTTCTTTAGATGTGCGTTCAGTGTTTTTTTTTTTTCAGACTACGTCTCGTGCTTGGATCGTTGAAGCTTATTTTTACATTTTTGTTTTGCAATGGCATGTGGAATAGCGCCCCACTCCCGGTGCGTAACATGGCGCTCTGGCTGCCAACACTATTGGAAGCTTCTGTTGTTCTTTTTCTATCTCAACCATTTGGTCAGTGGACATATCCGATATTCAATCCCGGAGGAGATGAAGAAAGGCTCTCTTATCGGTAATGTAGCTCAGGACCTTGGTTTGGATCTGAAAAGGCTCCGTTCTGGTCGGGCCCGTATCGTGACCGGAGACAGCATCCAGTACACCGAGCTGAAAACAGACAAAGGGATGTTAGTGGTGAAAGAAAGAATAGACCGAGAGCAGCTTTGCGGAGACGTGACCCCGTGTAGTTTCAGCTTCGAGGTGATTTTAGAAAACCCAATGGAGTTACATCAAATTACAGTTGAAATAACAGACATAAATGATCATTCTCCCACGTTCAAAAGAGACACCATCCATTTTGAAATTAGCGAATCAGCTATTACTGGTGGTCGTTTTCCTTTGACGAGTGCAGAAGACCCAGATGTGGGCGTCAATGGACTCAGAGAATATTTTCTTACCGAGAATGAGAATTTTATTTTGAAACAAAACTCTAATGCAGATGGAAAGAAATACGCAGAGATGGTGCTTCAGAAACCACTAGACAGAGAGACGAACCCTAATCTGTCTCTAAAGCTAATAGCTGTAGACGGTGGAGCTCCGCAGAGATCTGGTACAGTAAATATAGAGATCACTGTTCTTGATGTCAATGATAATGCGCCTCTATTTAATCAATCTGTGTACAAAGCTACCGTCATGGAAAACTCTCCTAAAGATACTTACGTTACCACTGTTAATGCGAGTGACGCAGATTTTGGGTCAAATAGTATCGTAACGTATTATTTTTCAGATCGTAACAGTGGTATCAACAATTTGTTTACAGTCGATGAAAAAACTGGTATAATTTCAATAACAGGTTTAATTGATTACGAAAAAGACAAAAAGTATGAGCTTAGAATCGAGGCAAAAGATCAGGGAGGTTTGACAGATTCAAGCAAAGTCGTAATTGAAGTAACTGATGTAAATGACAACGCCCCTACGATTAATGTGATGTCATTCACTAGCCCTGTGTCAGAAGACTCTCCTGCTGGTACAACTATTGGCATTATAAACATAAAAGACCTCGATTCAGCTGATAACGGAAAAGTAAACTGTAAAATAGAACAAAATGCACCTTTCAAGATTACATCTAATTTAAGAAATTACTATACTTTGGTAACAGACACTGCATTAGATCGTGAAACTGTTTCAGAGTTTAACATCACTGTTGTTGCGACAGATGCAGGAATGCCTCCTTTCTCAACTAAAAGAACCTTTTATTTAAAGGTCTCTGATGTGAACGATAATGCTCCATTATTTTCAGAAACTCTTTACAATGCGTTTATTGCCGAGAATAACTCTCCAGGGGTTTCCCTTCATACTGTTAGGGCTAAAGATCCTGATGAAAACCAGAACGCCCGTGTATCTTATATTCTGGAAGATGCTTATATCGGTGGGTCTCGACTTTCAGAATATATTTCTATAAATGCAGAAAGTGGAGTGTTACACGCGGTGCGCTCATTTGATTATGAGCAAATCAAACAGCTGCTTTTCGTCGTCAAAGCGCAGGATGGAGGCTCCCCTCCACTCAGTAGCAATGTGACTGTGAAATTAATGATCCAGGACCAGAACGACAACCCTCCTCAGATTCTGTACCCAGTCCAGACTGGAGGCTCTCTGGTGGCTGAAATGGTGCCTCGTTCAGCAGATGTGGGCTATCTGGTCACTAAAGTGGTGGCTGTTGATGTGGACTCTGGACAGAATGCCTGGCTGTCCTATAAACTGCAGAAAGCCACAGACAGGGCGCTGTTTGAAGTGGGCTTACAGAATGGAGAAATAAGGACTATCCGCCAAGTCACTGATAAAGATGCTGTGAAACAAAGACTGACTGTTATAGTGGAGGACAACGGGCAGCCCTCTCGTTCAGCTACAGTCATTGTTAACGTGGCGGTGGCGGACAGCTTCCCTGAAGTGCTGTCTGAGTTCACTGACTTTACACAAGACAAGGAGTACAATGACAACCTGACCTTCTACTTAGTGTTGGCTTTGGCTGTAGTTTCCTTCCTCTTCATCACGTGTTTAGTGGTTATTATATCAGTGAAGATCTACAGATGGAGACAGTCTCGCGTCATGTATCACTCCAATCTCCCTGTGATTCCGTATTATCCACCACGTTACTCAGACACTTTGGGGACAGGAACTCTCCAACACGTGTACAACTACGAGGTGTGCAGGACGACTGACTCCAGAAAGAGTGACTGTAAATTCGGCATAGCCGGTAGCCAGAACGTGCTGATAATGGACCCCAGTTCTACAGGAACGATGCAGCGGATACAGAGTGAGAAGAGCATCCTGGATGAACCAGACTCTCCTCTAGAGGTTAGTTAAACAATGCATCTTTGTGTCCTTGCCTTTATTTCTCCATCCGTGTATAGTTACATTGATCCTGAACTCTCTCACTGTATACCCTTTACTTCAGAACCATGGACAGCATCTTACTTTGCACTAGGAATACTATTCATGACTTCAAAAATAGTTTGTCCTTTATTCTAAGCCTTTCATATACTATTTAATTGTGTCACACACGCATTGCTTTGACTTATTGGCATGTTGAGTTAACGCAATTTGATATCTTGTTAGTTTTTGAATGTGTTTGTGCATAGTGAGTGATCTCCGGTGTCTTCATTTTTATTATGTCGTGATTGTTGAAAGTAGTTGTTTTCATCTGAGATAAATTTGTATGCTGACAGGAAAGCGTGCCTCTTTCACTGTACATATCTGGCAGAGATTTACCAAACACCTTGCATTATCTTTCCTTGCGCTTCCCCGAGTAATGATAAAGTTGTTGTTTTATTACGTTTTTGTTAATATGTGTGACGTTCATAGCAATGCTCTATATACACTCATACCTGTTTTTAGAGTCATTTAGGAACGGATTCATTCTAAAACTCATTGTAAAATATGTTTGGAGTATGATGTTCTTGATCTTTTGCAGAATATTGTGGTGACATTTATTCGTAGACTATTTTAATTATCCACCGATTAATTGAATAACCCACTTGATATTTTCAAGAATCATTTTATGTTGCATGGTGGTACAGATTTTGGACTCTAAGCGACGCTGTTGGTCAATCCAACATAATCTGCAAAACAATACCACACAGTCCCCTCCCTAACCACATTGGTTTATGAGAGAAAAAGAGGCTGTGTGCATTATGTGAGCTGACATTTGAGGACAACAGACTCAAGTTAATTGATATCTACATCAAGAGACGATTGAGAAGTCGATTTCATATTTCTTTAGATGTGCGTTAAGTGTTTATTTTTTTCAGAATACGTCTCGTGCTTGGATCGTTGAAGCTTATTTTTACATTTTTGTTTTGCAATGGCATGTGGAATAGCGCCCCACTCCCGGTGCGTAACATGGCGCTCTGGCTGCGAACACTATTGGAAGCTTCTGTTGTTCTTTTTCTATCTCAACCATTTGGTCAGCGGACATATCCGATATTCAATCCCGGAGGAGATGAAGAAAGGCTCCCTAATCGGTAATGTAGCTCAGGACCTTGGTTTGGATCTGAAAAGGCTCCGTTCTGGTCGGGCCCGTATCGTGACCGGAGAGAGCATCCAGTACACCGAGCTGAAAACAGACAAAGGGATGTTAGTGGTGAAAGAGAGAATAGACCGAGAGCAGCTTTGCGGAGACGTGACCCCGTGTAGTTTCGGCTTTGAGGTGATTTTAGAAAACCCAATGGAGTTATATCAAATTACAGTTGAAATAACAGACATAAATGATCATTCTCCCACGTTCAAAAGAGACACCATCCATTTTGAAATAAGCGAATCCGCTAATACTGGTGCTCGTTTTTCATTGACGAGTGCAGAAGACCCAGATGTGGGCGTTAATGGACTCAGAGAATATTCTTTGACCGAGAATGAGAATTTTATTTTGAAACAAAACTCTAATGCAGATGGAAAGAAATACGCAGAGATGGTGCTTCAGAAGCCATTAGACAGAGAGACGAACCCTAATCTGTCTCTAAAGCTAATAGCTGTAGACGGTGGAGCTCCGCAGAGATCTGGTACAGTAAATATAGATATCACTGTTCTTGATGCCAATGATAATGCGCCTCTATTTAATCAATCTGTGTACAAAGCTACCGTCATGGAAAACTCTCCTAAAGATACTTACGTTACCACTGTTAATGCGAGTGACGCAGATTTTGGGTCAAATAGTATCGTAACGTATTATTTTTCAGATCTCAACAGTGGTATCAACGATTTGTTTGTGATTGATGAAAAAACTGGCGTCATTTCAATAACAGGTTATGTTGATTATGAAAAAGACAAAAAGTATGAACTTAGAATCGATGCAAAAGATCAGGGAGGTTTGACAGATTCAAGCAAAGTCGTAATTGAAGTAACTGATGTAAATGACAACGCCCCTACGATTAATGTGATGTCATTCACTAGCCCTGTGTCCGAAGACTCTCCTGCTGGTACAACTATTGGCATTATAAACGTAAAAGACCTCGATTCAGCTGATAACGGAAAAGTAAACTGTAGAATAGAACAAAATGCACCGTTCAAGATTAAATCTAATTTAAGAAATTACTATACTTTGGTAACAGACACTGCATTAGATCGTGAAACTGTTTCAGAGTATAACATCACTGTTGTTGCAACAGATGCAGGAATGCCTCCTCTCTCAACTAAAAGAACCTTTTATTTAAAGGTCTCTGATGTGAATGATAATGCGCCACTATTTTCAAAAAGTCTTTACAATGCGTTTATTGGGGAGAATAACTCCCCAGGGGTTTCTCTTCATACTGTCAGGGCTAAAGATCCTGATGAAAACCAGAACGCCCGTGTATCTTATATTCTGGAAGATGCTTACATCGGTGGGTCTCGGCTGTCTGAATATATTTCTATAAATGCAGAAAGTGGAGTGTTACACGCGGTGCGCTCATTTGATTATGAGCAAATCAAACAGCTGCTTTTCGTCGTCAAAGCGCAGGATGGAGGCTCCCCTCCACTCAGTAGCAATGTGACTGTGAAATTAATGATCCAGGACCAGAACGACAACCCTCCTCAGATTCTGTACCCAGTCCAGACTGGTGGCTCTCTGGTGGCTGAAATGGTGCCTCGTTCAGCAGATGTGGGCTATCTGGTCACTAAAGTGGTGGCTGTTGATGTGGACTCTGGACAGAATGCCTGGCTCTCCTATAAACTGCAGAAAGCCACAGACAGGGCGCTGTTTGAAGTGGGCTTACAGAATGGAGAAATAAGGACTATCCGCCAAGTCACTGATAAAGATGCTGTGAAACAAAGACTGACTGTTATAGTGGAGGACAACGGGCAGCCCTCTCGTTCAGCTACAGTCATTGTTAACGTGGCGGTGGCGGACAGCTTCCCTGAAGTGATGTCTGAGTTCACTGACTTTACACAAGACAAGGAGTACAATGACAACATGACTTTCTACTTAGTGTTGGCTTTGGCTGTAGTTTCCTTCCTCTTCATCACGTGTTTAGTGGTTATTATATCAGTGAAGATCTACAGATGGAGACAGTCTCGCGTCATGTATCAATCCAATCTCCCTGTGATTCCGTATTATCCACCACGTTACTCAGACACTTTGGGGACAGGGACTCTCCAACACGTGTACAACTACGAGGTGTGCAGGACGACTGACTCCAGAAAGAGTGACTGTAAATTCGGCATAGCCGGTAGTCAGAACGTGCTGATAATGGACCCCAGTTCTACAGGAACGATGCAGCGGATACAGAGTGAGAAGAGCATCCTGGATGAACCAGACTCTCCTCTGGAGGTGAGGATCGATATGCAAAATCATTGCTTTCTTCAACATTGTTTCTCTGAAATTAACATAAATAGCAATAAGCAGTTATACCCGAAAACAAGTACACGCTTTTCTTTTCAGCACCACAAAACGGACAGCTTAGAGGGCTTTTCTGTTTTCACTGTCCTCATTACTTCTAATCAGTTGTCAAAGGTTTTATATCTCCTATTATATTCCTCTTCTTCCTCCTCCTCCTCCTCCTCCTCCTCCTCTTCCTCCTCCTCCTCCTTCTACTTTTAATAGTAGCAGTATTAATAGTATATTTTTTAAATAATTATTCATTAATGCTAATTAGCTGTGTTTCTCCACATATGCAAATATTAAGTGCCCTACACAATTAATTTACTGCTATCATTATTATTATCCGTAATAATAACAATACATTATTATTCTTATCATTAGAAGTGGTAGTAGTAGTTATAGTAATAGTAATAATAATAATAATAATATCGTGGCAATAATAGTTATGGTATTAATGATAATCATATTTATGTGTAATTTGCCAATATACTACAGGCATTAATATTTATCTTTCTTTTATTTTCCTTGGATACTTCCTTCATGATTTACTAATATGTTTGGGGTGCACGTTTTGGACTCTAAGTGACGCTGTTTAACAAGAATATCATGTCTACCCATAAGCTCTCAGTTGCAGTTCAGTGACGTTCTTTGTAAGAACACATTGAGGTGACTTAGAGGGAACATCAGGAAACGTATCCCTCTAAAAGAAACGGTGTTTTTTTGGATTCTAACGGCTTTATTTCTCCCTTTTAATAAGCATCTCTGCAAGAGTGGATGTTATTGAATTGAGTTCGGAGGTTCTCTATTTTTTTCTTGGAACATTTCCATTTCTGAAATGGCGTATCAACAATCACTCTGCAAATGGCGTTTTCATTTTGGACATCCGCGGGTAATGGTTCTTATATTGTTGTACTTCTTTAATATCGTCGCAGGGCAGATCCGCTACTCTATACCAGAGGAGATGAAGAAGGGCTCTCTTATCGGTAATGTAGCCCAGGACCTTGGTTTGGATCTGAAAAGGCTCCGTTCTGGCCGAGCCCGTATCGTGACCGGAGAAAATCTCCAGTACACCGAGCTGAAGACAGACAAAGGGATTCTAGTTGTGAATGAGAGAATAGACCGAGAGCAGCTTTGTGGAGACGTAACACCGTGTAGTTTCAGCTTTGAAATCATTTTAGAAACTCCTATGGAGCTTCACCACATAACAATCGAAGTGTTAGATGTGAATGATCATCCTCCGTTATTCAAGAAGTCAGATATTATGTTAGACATTAGCGAGTCAGCTAACCTTGGTGCGCGATTTGTGCTGGACAGTGCAGAGGATTCTGATGTTGGTGTCAATGGCCTGCAGAATTATATTTTATCTTCAAACGAAAACTTTGTTTTAAAGCAGCATGTAAATCCGGATGGAAGTAAATATGCTGAGATGGTGCTTCAGAAGCAATTAGACAGAGAAAATGTTCCCCATCTCTCTTTAAAGCTTATTGCAGTAGATGGTGGGAATCCACAGAGATCTGGCACCGTAAATATTTACATCAAGGTTTTAGATGTAAACGACAATGCGCCCGTTTTTAACCAATCAGTGTATAAAGCTACTGTGACAGAAAACGCAGTAAAGGGCACTCATATCATTACTGTTAATGCTACAGACGCAGATAGTGGATCGAATGGTTACATCACATATTCAATTTCAAACGTGAGAAGCAATATAGCCGATTTGTTGTCCATAGATCAGGTCTCTGGTCAACTGTCGGTTTCGGGTCCAATAGATTTTGAAAAGGATAAAAAATATGAGCTTAGAATCGATGCAAAAGATGAGGGGGGTTTAACGGATTCAAGTAAAGTGATGATTGAAGTAACTGATGTAAATGACAACGCCCCGACGATTAGCGTTATGTCATTCACCAGTCCTGTGTCAGAAGACTCTCCTCCTGGTACAACTGTTGGCATTATAAACGTAAAAGACCTTGATTCGGGAGAAAACGGACAAGTGATCTGTAGAATACAACAAAATGCACCTTTTAAAATTAAATCTAATTTAAGAAATTACTATACTTTGGTAACAGATACTGTATTAGATCGTGAAACTGTTTCAGAGTATAACATCACTGTTGTTGCTACAGATGCAGGAATGCCTCCTCTCTCAATTAACAGAACGTTTTATTTAAAGGTCTCTGATATGAACGATAATGCTCCATTATTTTCAGAAAGTCTTTACAATGCGTTTATTGACGAGAATAACTCTCCAGGCGTTTCCCTTCATACTGTTAGGGCTAAAGATCCTGATGAAAACCAAAACGCCCGTGTATCTTATATTTTGGAGGATTCTGATTTTGACGGATCTCCAATCTCTCATTGTGTGTCAGTTAATGCAGAAAGTGGAGTGATTCATGCAGTGCGCTCATTTGATTATGAGCGAATCAAACAGCTAGTTTTCGTCGTCAACGCGCAGGATGGAGGCTCCCCTCCACTCAGTAGCAATGTGACTGTGAAAGTAATGATCCATGACCAGAACGACAACCCTCCTCAGGTTCTGTACCCAGTCCAGACTGGTGGCTCTCTGGTGGCTGAAATGGTGCCTCGTTCAGCAGATGTGGGCTATCTGGTCACTAAAGTGGTGGCTGTTGATGTGGACTCTGGACAGAATGCCTGGCTCTCCTATAAACTGCAGAAAGCCACAGACAGGGCGCTGTTTGAAGTGGGCTTACAAAACGGAGAAATAAGAACTATCCGCCAAGTCACTGATAAAGATGCTGTGAAACAAAGACTGACTGTTATAGTGGAGGACAACGGGCAGCCCTCTCGTTCAGCTACAGTCATTGTTAACGTGGCGGTGGCGGACAGCTTCCCTGAAGTGCTGTCTGAGTTCACTGACTTTACACAAGACAAGGAGTACAATGACAACCTGACTTTCTACTTAGTGTTGGCTTTGGCTGTAGTTTCCTTCCTCTTCATCACGTGTTTAGTGGTTATTATATCAGTGAAGATCTACAGATGGAGACAGTCTCGCGTCATGTATCACTCCAATCTCCCTGTGATTCCGTATTATCCACCACGTTACTCAGACACTTTGGGGACAGGGACTCTCCAACACGTGTACAACTACGAGGTGTGCAGGACGACTGACTCCAGAAAGAGTGACTGTAAATTCGGCATAGCCGGTAGTCAGAACGTGCTGATAATGGACCCCAGTTCTACAGGAACGATGCAGCGGATACAGAGTGAGAAGAGCATCCTGGATGAACCAGACTCTCCTTTAGAGGTGAGGAAAATTACTAAACGTGTGTACTCCTAAATATATTGCTTCTCTGAGCTTAACTTAAATTGCAATAACTTGTTACAGTTTAAAGGAAAACAAGGTTATTTTCAGGACCACTGTGTGGACAGCTCCTCTTTTTTTCAAAGTGATTTCTGTCTTGACAACTTTCCACTCCACCAAAACTTCTAATGACAAAATACAATTTCTTTTAGTATACAACTCCTTCTATTACCACTACTGCTACCACAAATAATCATAATATGTATGATAATGATAATAATACTATTTAGCAAGGTGTAATACATGATGGTTGCTATTTGTAAAGTCATTATCCATAATATTACAGATATCAATATGTATCTATGCTTTGATTAGAACCTTTGAACTGTCACTATTATTGTACACTTCACAAACATTACCTTGGATGGGCTCTGAGTGACGCTGTTGATACATCACTGACTAACAGTTAAGCAGTGCAGCGGTCCACCCCTTTCATTCCATTCAGTGTTCCACTGCTTAGAGAGAAGACGGTCTGGCTCCTGATAGTTTAACATATTGCATTTTTCGTGGACTTTCTCTGCTGAAGATACCTTTACCTTTTTTTATTGAGGATTTAAGTACATCCGTTTTTCATCGAAAGGGATTACTGTGTCTGTGCCTTTGGATTCATGATGGCTCGCATGTGGATAACCGATCTCAGAGGCCGAGGACAAGCACTGTTTGTCATTCTTTGTCTTTTTAAGCTGAGCTCAGTCACTGGACAGGCTCGCTATTCCGTACCGGAGGAGCAGGCAGAGGGGTCTATTGTTGGAAACATCGCTAGAGATTTAGGTTTGGATTTGACGAGGCTCATATCAGGTAAAGCTCGTATTATTACAAAAGGAAGCCGACAGTACGTTGATTTAAACCGAGACAAAGGCACCCTTGTGATTAAAGAGCGAATCGACCGAGAAGAGCTGTGTGGAAAGACGACGCCCTGTAGCTTCAGTTTCGAAGTGATTTTAGAAAATCCAATTCAGCTTTATCGGGTAACCGTGGAGGTGATGGACATAAACGATAACAGCCCGTCGTTCCCAAAGGATGAAATCAGTTTAAATATTGTTGAAAGTGCTGCAGCGGGGACTCGCTTCTCACTAGAGAGTGCAGACGATCTCGATGTTGGAATTAACGATATTCAAAAATACATCCTCAAACCCTCAGATCATTTTAAATTGGAAGTACAGAGCCAGCCAGATGGAGGGAAATTTATCGAAATGGTTTTACAAAACCCGTTAGACCGAGAGAAAGAAGAGACTCGCACACTCGTGCTGTTTGCTTCAGATGGAGGAGAACCACACAGATCAGGGACAGTACGTATTCATATCACTGTGCTAGATGCTAACGATAATGCTCCAGTGTGTAGTCAGCCTGTTTATAAAGCAGAAGTCAAGGAGAACTCTCCAGAAGGAACAGTAGTAACCACTGTGAGTGCAAATGACGCAGATAAAGGACACTATGGTGAAGTTACTTATTCCATAGCACATGTCGCCAGAGAAGCGAAGCAGCTTTTTGAGTTAAATGTTAAAACTGGAGAGGTTAAAGTTTCAGGTAAACTAGATTTTGAAAAATCAAAGACGTATCAATTAAACGTTAAGGCTAGTGACCAGGGAGGATTTTCAGATACATGCAAAGTTATTATTCAAATAATTGATGAGAATGACAACGTCCCTACAATACAGCTGATGTCATTTTCTAACTCGATATCCGAGGATTCTCCTCCAGGTACAACAATAGCTGTTATTAACGTTGAAGACGAAGACTCTGGTGGTAACGGTGTTGTCAAGTGCTCCATTAACTCTGACATGCCTTTCAAAATCGAGTCTTCATTAACAGGATATTATACTATCGTAACCGAAGACTTCTTAGACAGAGAAAGTATTCCTGAGTATAACATCACGATAACCGTCTCTGACCAAGGCTCCCCGCCTCTGACTAGCAGGAAACACGTCAATGTAAAAGTATCTGACGTAAATGACAACCCTCCCAAATTTGACCAGTCAGAATATAGTAAGACTGTACCAGAGAACAACTCTCCTGGGTTTTCTGTGTTCACTCTCAGTGCTAGTGATGCAGACTGGGGACAAAACGCTCGGGTCTCTTACTTCCTGGAGGAAAAGGAGATTAATGGGGCAGCTGTGTCTTCGTTAGTGTCAGTAAATTCCGAAAGTGGTGTCATTCACGCAGTGAGGTCGTTTGATTATGAGCAAATCAAGTGGTTTGAATTTAATGTAACTGCTCGTGATGCTGGATCCCCTCCTCTGAGTTCAGTGGCTACAGTTAGAATAATAGTCCAAGACAAGAACGACAACCCTCCTCAGGTTCTGTACCCAGTCCAGACTGGTGGCTCTCTGGTGGCTGAAATGGTGCCTCGTTCAGCAGAGGTGGGCTATCTGGTCACTAAAGTGGTGGCTGTTGATGTGGACTCTGGACAGAATGCCTGGCTCTCCTATAAACTGCAGAAAGCCACAGACAGGGCGCTGTTTGAAGTGGGCTTACAAAACGGAGAAATAAGAACTATCCGCCAAGTCACTGATAAAGATGCTGTGAAACAAAGACTGACTGTTATAGTGGAGGACAATGGGCAGCCCTCTCGTTCAGCTACAGTCATTGTTAACGTGGCGGTGGCGGACAGCTTCCCTGAAGTGCTGTCTGAGTTCACTGACTTTACACAAGACAAGGAGTACAATGACAACCTGACTTTCTACTTAGTGTTGGCTTTGGCTGTAGTTTCCTTCCTCTTCATCACGTGTTTATTTGTTATTATATCAGTAAAGATCTACAGATGGAGACAGTCTCGCGTCATGTATCACTCCAATCTCCCTGTGATTCCGTATTATCCACCACGTTACTCGGACACTTTGGGGACAGGGACTCTCCAACACGTGTACAACTACGAGGTGTGCAGGACGACTGACTCCAGAAAGAGTGACTGTAAATTCGGCATAGCCGGTAGTCAGAACGTGCTGATAATGGACCCCAGTTCTACAGGAACGATGCAGCGGATTCAGAGTGAGAAGAGCATCCTGGATGAACCAGACTCTCCTTTAGAGGTGAGGAACGTTACTTAATGTGTTTACTCCGAAAGATACTGCTTCTATGAGCTTAACTGAAATTACAATAATTTGTGACAGTTTAAAGGAAAGCAAGGTTATTTTCAGGACCACAGTGTGGACAGCTCCTCTTTTTTTTAAAGTGATTTCTGTATCGACAACTTTCAACTTCCCCAAAACTTCTTATGACAAAATACTACAGTTTGTTTCGTATACTTCTCCTTCTATTATCACTACTGCTAACACTAATAATCATAATAAGTATTGTAATGATAATGCTATGTAGCATGGTGTATTACATGATGGTTGCTATTTTTAAAGTCATTGGCCATGATATTACAGAGATCAATATGTATCTCTACGCTTTGATTTGAACATTTGAAGTGTCACTATTATTGTACACTTCACAAACATTACCTTGGATGGGCTCTGAGCGCCGCTGTTGATACATCACTGACAAACAGTCAAAGCAGTACAGCGGTCCACCCCTTTCATTCCGTTCAGTGTTCCACTGCTTAGAGAGAAGACGGTCTGGCTCCTGATGGTTTAAAATGTAGGATTTCTCGTGGACTTTCTTTGCTGAAGATACCGTTACCTTTTTTTATTGAGGATTTAAGTACATCAGTTTTGCAGTGAAAGGGATTACTGTGTCTGTGCCTTTGGATTCATGATGGCTCGCATGTGGATAACCGATCTCAGAGGCCGAGGACAAGCACTGTTCGTCATTCTTTGTCTTTTTAAGCTGAGCTCAGTCACTGGACAGGCTCGCTATTCCGTACCGGAGGAGCAGGCAGAGGGGTCTATTGTCGGAAACATCGCTATAGATTTAGGTTTGGATGTGGCGAGGCTCATATCAGGTAAAGCTCGTATTATTACAAAAGGAAGCCGACAGTACGTTGATATAAACCGAGACAAAGGCACCCTTGTGATTAAAGAGCGAATCGACCGAGAAGAGCTGTGTCGAAAGACGACGCCCTGTAGCTTCAGTTTCGAGGTCATTTTAGAAAATCCAATCCAGCTTTATCGGGTAACCGTGGAGGTGATAGACATAAACGATAACAGCCCGTCGTTCCCAAAGGATGACATTTATTTGAAAATTGTTGAAAGTGCTCCAGCTGAGACTCGCTTCTCACTGGTGAGTGCAGACGATCCCGATGTTGGAATTAACGATATTCAAAAATATATGCTCAAACCTTCAGATCATTTCAAATTGGAAGTACAGAGTCGGACTCACGGAGGAACGTTGATCGAAATGGTTTTACACAACGCGTTAGACCGAGAGAAAGAAGAGGCTCACACACTCGTGCTTATTGCTTCAGATGGAGGAGAACCACACAGATCAGGGACAGTTCGTATTCATATCACTGTGCTAGATGCTAATGATAATATGCCAGTTTGTAGTCAGCCTGTTTATAAAGCAGAAGTCAAGGAGAATTCTCCAGAGGGTACAGTAGTAACCACTGTGAGTGCAAATGACGCAGATAAAGGAGTCAATGGTGATGTAACATTTTCATTAGCACATGTCACCAGAGAAGCGAAGCAGCTTTTTGAAGTAAATGTTAAAACAGGAGAGATTAAAGTTTCAGGTAAACTAGATTTTGAAGAATCCAACACTCATCAATTAAATGTGCAGGCTAGTGATCACGGAGGATATTCAGATACGTGTAACGTTATTATTCAAATAATTGATGAGAACGACAACGTCCCTACAATACAGCTGATGTCATTTTCTAACTCGATATCCGAGGATTCTCCTCCAGGTACAACTATAGCTGTTATTAACGTTGATGACGAAGACTCTGATGGTAACGGTGTTGTCAAGTGCTCCATTAACTCTGACATGCCTTTCAAAATCGAGTCTTCATTAACAGGATATTATACTATCGTAACCGAAGACTTCTTAGACAGAGAAAGTATTCCTGAGTATAACATCACGATAACCGTCTCTGACCAAGGCTCCCCGCCTCTGACTAGCAGGAAACACATCAATGTAAAAGTGTCTGACGTAAATGACAACCCTCCCAGATTTGACCAATCAGCATATCGTAAGACGGTACCAGAGAACAACTCTCCTGGGTTTTCTGTGTTCACTCTCAGTGCTAGTGATGCAGACTGGGGACAAAACGCTCGGGTTTCTTACTTCCTGGAGGAGAAAGAGATTAATGGGGCAGCTGTGTCTTCGTTAGTGTCAGTAAATTCAGAAACTGGTGTCATTCACGCAGTGAGGTCGTTTGATTATGAGCAAATTAAGTGGTTTGAATTTAACGTAACTGCTCGTGATGCTGGATCCCCTCCTCTCAGTTCAGTGGCTTCAGTTAGAATAATAGTCCAAGACAAGAACGACAACCCTCCTCAGGTTCTGTACCCAGTCCAGACTGGTGTCTCTCTGGTGGCTGAAATGGTGCCTCGTTCAGCAGATGTGGGCTATCTGGTCACTAAAGTGGTGGCTGTTGATGTGGACTCTGGACAGAATGCCTGGCTCTCCTATAAACTGCAGAAAGCCACAGACAGGGCGCTGTTTGAAGTGGGCTTACAGAATGGAGAAATAAGGACTATCCGCCAAGTCACTGATAAAGATGCTGTGAAACAAAGACTGACTGTTATAGTGGAGGACAACGGGCAGCCCTCTCGTTCAGCTACAGTCATTGTTAACGTGGCGGTGGCGGACAGCTTCCCTGAAGTGATGTCTGAGTTCACTGACTTTACACAAGACAAGGATTACAATGACAACCTCACTTTCTACTTAGTGTTGGCTTTGGCTGTAGTTTCCTTCCTCTTCATCACGTGTTTAGTGGTTATTATATCAGTGAAGATCTACAGATGGAGACAGTCTCGCGTCATGTATCAATCCAATCTCCCTGTGATTCCGTATTATCCACCACGTTACTCAGACACTTTGGGGACAGGGACTCTCCAACACGTGTACAACTACGAGGTGTGCAGGACGACTGACTCCAGAAAGAGTGACTGTAAATTCGGCATAGCCGGTAGTCAGAACGTGCTGATAATGGACCCCAGTTCTACAGGAACGATGCAGCGGATACAGAGTGAGAAGAGCATCCTGGATGAACCAGACTCTCCTCTAGAGGTGAGGAAAACTACGAAACGTGTTTATTCCTAAATGTATTGCTTCTATGAGCTTAACTGAAATTGCAATAGCTTGTTACAGTTTAAAGGAAAGCAAGGTTTTTTTCAGGACCACAGTGTGGACAGCTCCTCTTTTTTTTAAATTGATTTCTGTCTTGACAACTTTCCACTTCCCCAAAACGTCTAATGACAAAATACTACAGTTTTGTTTGTATACTACCACTACACTATTACCACCACTGCTACCACTAATAATCATAATAATTATGACAATGATAATAATAATAATTAGTATGGTGTATGACATGATATTTGATATTTTTAAAGTCATTAGCCATGATATTAAAGAGATCAATTTGCATCTTTAAGCTATGAATATGATATTTGAAGTGTCACTAATATTGTACACTTCACAAACATTACCTTGGATGGGCTCTGAGCGCCGCTGTTGATACATCACTGACTAACAGTCAAAGCTGTGCAGCGGTCCACCCCTTTCATTCCGTTCAGTGTTCCACTGCTTAGAGAGAAGACGGTCTGGCTCCTGATGGTTTAAAATGTAATGTTTCTCGAGGACTTTCTCTGCTGGAGATACATTTACCTTTTTTATTGAGGATTTATGTACATCACTTTTGCATCGAAAGGGATTACTGTGTCTTTGCCTTTGGATTCATGATGGCTCGCATGTGGATAACCGATCTCATAGGCCGAGGACAATCACTGTTTGTCATTCTTTGTCTTTTTAAGCTGAGCTCAGTCACTGGACAGGCTCGCTATTCCGTACCGGAGGAGCAGGCAGAGGGGTCTTTTGTTGGAAACATCGCTAAAGATTTAGGTTTGGATGTGGCGAGGCTCATATCAGGTAAAGCTCGTATTATTACAAAAGGAAGCCGACAGTACGTTGATTTAAACCGAGACAAAGGCACCCTTGTGATTAAAGAGCGAATCGACCGAGAAGATCTCTGTCGAAAGACGACGCCCTGTAGCTTCAGTTTCGATGTCATTTTAGAAAATCCAATCCAGCTTTATCGGGTAACCGTGGAGGTGATGGACATAAACGATAACAGCCCGTCGTTCCCAAAGGATGAAATCAGTTTGAAAATTGTTGAACATGCTGCAGCGGGGACTCGCTTTTCTCTTTTGACTGCAGACGATCCCGATGTTGGAATTAATGACATTCAGAAATACATCCTCAAAACTTTAGATCATTTCAAATTGGAAGTACAGAGTCGAACTCATGGTGGAACGTTGATCGAAATGGTTTTACAAAACCCGTTAGACCGAGAGAAAGAAGAGACTCACACACTCGTGCTAATTGCTTCAGATGGAGGAGAACCACACAGATCAGGGACAGTACGTATTCATATCACTGTACTAGATGCTAACGATAATGCTCCAGTGTGTAGTCAGCCTGTTTATAAAGCAGAAGTCAAAGAGAACTCTCCAGAAGGAACAGTAGTAACCACTGTGAGTGCAAATGACGCAGATAAAGGAGTCAATGGTGATATAACATTTTCATTAGCACATATCACCAGAGAAGCGAAGCAGCTTTTTGAAGTAAATGTTAAAACTGGAGAGATTAAAGTGGTAGGTAAACTGGATTTTGAAGAATATAAGACGTATCAATTAAACGTTCAGGCCAATGACCACGGAGGATATTCTGATACGTGTAACGTAATAATTCAAATAATTGACGAGAATGACAACGTCCCTACAATTCAGCTGATGTCATTTTCTAACTCGTTATCCGAGGATTCTCCTCCAGGTACAACTATAGCTGTTCTTAACGTTGATGACGAAGACTCTGGTGGTAACGGTGTTGTCAAGTGCTCCATTAACTCTGACATGCCTTTCAAAATCGAGTCTTCATTAACAGGATATTATACAATCGTAACCGAAGACTTCTTAGACAGAGAAAGTATTCCTGAGTATAACATCACTATAACCGTCTCTGACCAAGGCTCCCCGCCTCTGACTAGCAGGAAACACATCAATGTAAAAGTGTCTGACGTAAATGACAACCCTCCCAGATTTGACCAATCAGAATATAGTAAGACTGTACCAGAGAACAACTCTCCTGGGTTTTCTGTGTTCACTCTCAGTGCTAGTGATGCGGACTGGGGCCAAAACGCTCGGGTCTCTTACTTCCTGGAGGAGAAGGAGATTAATGGGGCAGCTGTGTCTTCGTTAGTGTCAGTAAATTCCGAAAGTGGTGTCATTCACGCAGTGAGGTCGTTTGATTATGAGCAAATCAAGTGGTTTGAATTTAACGTAACTGCTCGTGATGCTGGATCCCCTCCTCTCAGTTCAGTGGCTTCAGTTAGAATAATAGTCCAAGACAAGAACGACAACCCTCCTCAGGTTCTCTACCCAGTCCAGACTGGAGGCTCTCTGGTGGCTGAAATGGTGCCTCGTTCAGCAGAGGTGGGCTATCTGGTCACTAAAGTGGTGGCTGTTGATGTGGACTCTGGACAGAATGCCTGGCTCTCCTATAAACTGCAGAAAGCCACAGACAGGGCGCTGTTTGAAGTGGGCTTACAGAATGGCGAAATAAGAACTATCCGCCAAGTCACTGATAAAGATGCTGTGAAACAAAGACTGACTGTTATAGTGGAGGACAACGGGCAGCCCTCTCGTTCAGCTACAGTCATTGTTAACGTGGCGGTGGCGGACAGCTTCCCTGAAGTGCTGTCTGAGTTCACTGACTTTACACAAGACAAGGAGTACAACGACAACCTGACTTTCTACTTAGTGTTGGCTTTGGCTGTAGTTTCCTTCCTCTTCATCACGTGTTTAGTGGTTATTATATCAGTGAAGATCTACAGATGGAGACAGTCTCGCGTCATGTTTCACTCCAATCTCCCTGTGATTCCGTATTATCCACCACGTTACTCAGACACTTTGGGGACAGGGACTCTCCAACACGTGTACAACTACGAGGTGTGCAGGACGACTGACTCCAGAAAGAGTGACTGTAAATTCGGCATAGCCGGTAGTCAGAACGTGCTGATAATGGACCCCAGTTCTACAGGAACAATGCAGCGGATACAGAGTGAGAAGAGCATCCTGGATGAACCAGACTCTCCTCTGGAGGTGAGGAAAACTACTAAACGTGTTTATTCCTAAATGTATTGCTTCTATGAGCTTAACTGAAATTGCAATAGTTACAGTTTAAAGGAAAACAAGGTTTTTTTCAGGTCCACAGTGTGGACAGCTCCTCTTTTTTTAAAGTACTTTCAAAACTTCTTATAACAAAGTACAACAGTTTTTTTAGTATACTACCCCTACCACTACTGCTACCACTTCTAATCATAATAAGTATGATAATGATAATAATACTATTTAGCATGGTGTAATACATGATGGTTGCTATTTCTAAAGTCATTATCCATGATATTACAGATGTCAATATGTATCTATGCTTTGATTAGAACATTTGAAGTGTCACTAATATTGTACACTTCACAAACATTACCTTGGATGGGCTCTGAGTGACGCTGTTGATACATCACTGACTTGTCAAAGCAGTACAGCGGTCCACCCCTTTCATTCCGTTCAGTGTTCCACTGCTTAGAGAGAAGACGGTCTGGCTCCTGATGGTTTAAATTGTAGCATTTCTCGTGGACTTTCTCTGCTGAAGATACCTTTACCTTTTTTTTATTGAGGATTCATGTACATCAGTTTTGCATCGAAAGGGATTACTGTGTCTGTGCCTTTGGATTCATGATGGCTCGCATGTGGATAACCGATCTCAGTGGACGAGGACAAGCACTGTTTGTCATTCTTTGTCTTTTTAAGCTGAGCTCAGTCACTGGACAGGCCCGCTACTCCGTACCGGAGGAGCAGGCAGAGGGGTCTTTTGTTGGAAACATCGCTAGAGATTTAGGTTTGGATTTGGCGAGGCTCATATCAGGTAAAGCTCGTATTATTACAAAAGGAAGCCGACAGTACGTTGATTTAAACCGAGACAAAGGCACCCTTGTGATTAAAGAGCGAATCGACCGAGAAGAGCTGTGTGGAAAGACGACGCCCTGTAGCTTCAGTTTCGAGGTCATTTTAGAACATCCAATCCAGCTTTATCGGGTAACCGTGGAGGTGATGGACATAAACGATAACAGCCCGTCGTTCCCGAAAGATGAAATTAGTTTAAATATTGTTGAAAGTGTTGCAACGGGGACTCGCTTCTCTCTGGTGATTGCAGACGACCCCGATGTTGGAATTAATGATATTCAGAAATATATGCTTAAACCTTCAGATCATTTCAAATTGGAAATACAGAGCCAGTCTGATGGAGGGGAATTCATCGAAATGGTTTTACAAAACCCGTTAGACCGAGAGAAAGAAGAGACTCACACACTCGTGCTGATTGCTTCAGATGGAGGAGAACCACACAGATCAGGGACAGTACGTATTCATATCACTGTGCTCGATGCTAATGATAATGCTCCAGTGTGTAGTCAGCCTGTTTATAAAGCAGAAGTCAAGGAGAACTCTCCAGAAGGAACAGTAGTAACCACTGTGAGTGCATTCGACGAAGATAAAGGGCAGTATGGTGAAATTACATTTTCCATTCCTTATGCCGCCAAAACGGCGAAGCAGCTTTTTGAAGTAAATGTTAAAACTGGGGAGATTAAAGTTGCAGGTAAACTAGATTTTGAAAAATCAAATACGTATCAATTAAACGTCCAGGCTAGTGATCACGGTGGATATTCAGATACATGCAAAGTTATAATTCAAATAATTGATGAGAATGACAACGTCCCTACAATACAGCTGATGTCATTTTCTAACTCGATATCCGAGGATTCTCCTCCAGGTACAACAATAGCTGTTATTAACGTTGAAGACGAAGACTCTGGTGGTAACGGTGTTGTCAAGTGCTCCATTAACTCTGACATGCCTTTCATAATCGAGTCTTCATTAACAGGATATTATACTATCGTAACCGAAGACTTCTTAGACAGAGAAAGTATTCCTGAGTATAACATCACGATAACCGTCTCTGACCAAGGCTCCCCGCCTCTGACTAGCAGGAAACACATCAATGTAAAAGTGTCTGACGTAAATGACAACCCTCCCAAATTTGACCAATCAGAATATAGTAAGACTGTACCAGAGAACAACTCTCCTGGGTTTTTTGTGTTCACTCTCAGTGCTAGTGATGCAGACTGGGGCCAAAACGCTCGGGTTTCTTACTTCCTGGAGGAGAAGGAGATTATTGGGGCAGCTGTGTCTTCGTTTGTGTCAGTAAATTCCGAAAGTGGTGTCATTCACGCAGTGAGGTCGTTTGATTATGAGCAAATCAAGTGGTTTGAATTTAACGTAACTGCTCGTGATGCTGGATCCCCTCCTCTGAGTTCAGTGGCTACAGTTAGAATCATAGTCCAAGACAAGAACGACAACCCTCCTCAGGTTCTCTATCCAGTCCAGACTGGAGGCTCTCTGGTGGCTGAAATGGTGCCTCGTTCAGCAGATGTGGGCTATCTGGTCACTAAAGTGGTGGCTGTTGATGTGGACTCTGGACAGAATGCCTGGCTCTCCTATAAACTGCAGAAAGCCACAGACAGGGCGCTGTTTGAAGTGGGCTTACAGAATGGAGAAATAAGAACTATCCGCCAAGTCACTGATAAAGATGCTGTGAAACAAAGACTGACTGTTATAGTGGAGGACAACGGGCAGCCCTCTCGTTCAGCTACAGTCATTGTTAACGTGGTGGTGGCGGACAGCTTCCCTGAAGTGCTGTCTGAGTTCACTGACTTTACACAAGACAAGGAGTACAACGACAACCTGACTTTCTACTTAGTGTTGGCTTTGGCTGTAGTTTCCTTCCTCTTCATCACGTGTTTAGTGGTTATTATATCAGTGAAGATCTACAGATGGAGACAGTCTCGCGTCATGTATCACTCCAATCTCCCTGTGATTCCGTATTATCCACCACGTTACTCAGACACTTTGGGAACAGGGACTCTCCAACACGTGTACAACTACGAGGTGTGCAGGACGACTGACTCCAGAAAGAGTGACTGTAAATTCGGCATAGCCGGTAGTCAGAACGTGCTGATAATGGACCCCAGTTCTACAGGAACGATGCAGCGGATACAGAGTGAGAAGAGCATCCTGGACGAACCAGACTCTCCTCTAGAGGTGAGGAAAACTACGAAACGTGTTTATTCCTAAATGTATTGCTTCTATGAGCTTAACTGAAATTGCAATAGCTTGTTTCAGTTTAAAGGAAAGCAAGGTTATTTTCAGGACCACAGTGTGGACAGCTCCTCTTTTTTTGAAAGTGCTTTCTGTCTTGACAACTTTCCACTTCCCCAAAACTTATGACAAAATGCTACAGTTTTTTTTAGTGTACTACCACTACTACTATTACCACCACTGCTACCACTAATAATCATACAAATTATGATAATGATAATAATAATAATGAGTATGGTGTATGACATGATAGTTGATATTTTTAAAGTCATTAGCCATGATATTACAGAGATCAATTTGTATCTTTAAGTTGTGAATATGACATTTGAAGTGTCACTAATATTGTACACTTCACAAACATTACCTTGGATGGGCTCTGAGCGCCGCTGTTGATACATCACTGACTAACAGTCAAAGCAGTGCAGCGGTCCACCCCTTTCATTCCGTTCAGTGTTCCACTGCTTAGAGAGAAGACGGTCTGGCTCCTGATGGTTTAAAATGTAATGTTTCTCGAGGACTTTCTCTGCTGGAGATACCTTTACCTTTTTCTTTGAGGATTTAAATACATCAGTTTTGCATCGAAAGGGATTACTGTGTCTGTGCCTTTGGATTCATGATGGCTCGCATGTGGATAACCGATCTCAGAGGCCGAGGACAAGCACTGTTTGTCATTCTTTGTCTTTTTAAGCTGAGCTCAGTCACTGGACAGGCTCGCTATTCCGTACCGGAGGAGCAGGCAGAGGGGTCTATTGTCGGAAACATCGCTATAGATTTAGGTTTGGATGTGGCGAGGCTCATATCAGGTAAAGCTCGTATCATAACAAAAGGAAGCCGACAGTACGTTGATTTAAACCGAGACAAAGGCACCCTTGTGATTAAAGAGCGAATCGACCGAGAAGAGCTGTGTGGAAAGACGACGCCCTGTAGCTTCAGTTTCGATGTCATTTTAGAAAATCCAATCCAGCTTTATCGGGTAACCGTGGAGGTGATGGACATAAACGATAACAGCCCGTCGTTCCCGAAGGATGAAATCAGTTTGAAAATTGTTGAAAGTGCTGCAGCGGGGACTCGCTTCTCACTAGAGAGTGCAGACGATCCCGATGTTGGAAATAACGACATCCAAAAATACATGCTTCAACCTTTAGATAATTTCAAATTGGAAGTACAGAGCCAGCCTGATGGATTAAAATTCATCGAAATGGTTTTACAAAACCCGTTAGACCGAGAGAAAGAAGAGACTCACACACTCGTGCTAATTGCTTCAGATGGAGGAGAACCACACAGATCAGGGACAGTACGTATTCATATCACTGTACTAGATGCTAACGATAATGCTCCAGTGTGTAATCAGCCTGTTTATAAAGCAGAAGTCAAGGAGAACTCTCCAGAGGGTACAGTAGTAACCACTGTGAGTGCAAATGACGCAGATAAAGGAGTCAATGGTGATGTAACATTTTCAATAGCACATGTCACCAGAGAAGCGAAGCAGCTTTTTGAGGTAAATGTTAAAACAGGAGAGATTAAAGTTTCAGGTAAACTAGATTTTGAAAAATCAAAGACGTATCAATTAAACGTTAAGGCTAGTGACCAGGGAGGATTTTCAGATACGTGCAAAGTTATAATTCAAATAATTGATGAGAATGACAACGTCCCTACGATACAGATGATGTCATTTTCTAACTCGTTATCCGAGGATTCTCCTCCAGGTACAACAATAGCTGTTATTAACGTTGAAGACGAAGACTCTGGTGGTAACGGTGTTGTCAAGTGCTCCATTAACTCTGACATGCCTTTCAAAATCGAGTCTTCATTAACAGGATATTATACTATCGTAACCGAAGACTTCTTAGACAGAGAAAGTATTCCTGAGTATAACATCACAATAACCGTCTCTGACCAAGGCTCCCCGCCTCTGACTAGCAGGAAACACATCAATGTAAAAGTGTCTGACGTAAATGACAACCCTCCCAGATTTGACCAATCACAATATAGTAAGACTGTACCAGAGAACAACTCTCCTTGGTTTTCTGTGTACACTCTCAGTGCTCGTGATGCAGACTGGGGCCAAAACGCTCGGGTCTCTTACTTCCTGGAGGAGAAGGAGATTAATGGGGCAGCTGTGTCTTCGCTAGTGTCAGTAAATTCCGAAAGTGGTGTCATTCACGCAGTGAGGTCGTTTGATTATGAGCAAATCAAGTGGTTTGAATTCAATGTAACTGCTCGTGATGCTGGATCCCCTCCTCTGAGTTCAGTGGCTACAGTTAGAATAATAGTCCAAGACAAGAACGACAACCCTCCTCAGGTTCTCTATCCAGTCCAGACTGGTGGCTCTCTGGTGGCTGAAATGGTGCCTCGTTCAGCAGATGTGGGCTATCTGGTCACTAAAGTGGTGGCTGTTGATGTGGACTCTGGACAGAATGCCTGGCTCTCCTATAAACTGCAGAAAGCCACAGACAGGGCGCTGTTTGAAGTGGGCTTACAGAATGGAGAAATAAGAATTATCCGCCAAGTCACTGATAAAGATGCTGTGAAACAAAGACTGACTGTTATAGTGGAGGACAACGGGCAGCCCTCTCGTTCAGCTACAGTCATTGTTAACGTGGCGGTGGCGGACAGCTTCCCTGAAGTGCTGTCTGAGTTCACTGACTTTACACAAGACAAGGAGTATAATGACAATCTGACTTTCTACTTAGTGTTGGCTTTGGCTGTAGTTTCCTTCCTCTTCATCACGTGTTTAGTGGTTATTATATCAGTGAAGATCTACAGATGGAGACAGTCTCGCGTCATGTATCACTCCAATCTCCCTGTGATTCCGTATTATCCGCCACGTTACTCAGACACTTTGGGAACAGGGACTCTCCAACACGTGTACAACTACGAGGTGTGCAGGACGACTGACTCCAGAAAGAGTGACTGTAAATTTGGCATAGCCGGTAGTCAGAACGTGCTGATAATGGACCCGAGTTCTACAGGGACGATGCAGCGGATACAGAGTGAGAAGAGCATCCTGGATGAACCAGACTCTCCTCTAGAGGTGAGGAAAACTACTAAACGTGTTCATTCCTAAATGTATTGCTTCTATGAGCTTAACTGAAATTGAAATAGCTTGTTACAGTTTAAAGGAAAACAAGGTTTTTTTCAGGACCACAGTGTGGACAGCTCCTTTTTTTAAAAAGTGATTTCTGTCTTGACAACTTTCCACTTCCCCAGAACGTCTAATGACAAAATGCGACAGTTTTTTTTTGTATATTATCACTACTACTATTACCACCACTGCTACCACTAATAATCATAATAATTATTATAATGATAATAATAATAATTAGTATGGTGTATGACATGATAGTTGATATTTTTAAAGTCATTAGCCATGATATTACAGAGATCAATTTGTATCTTTAAGCTGTGAAGATGACATTTGAAGTGTCACTAATATTGTACACTTCACAAACATTACCTTGGATGGGCTCTGAGCGCCGCTGTTGATACATCACTGACTAACAGTCAAAGCAGTGCAGCGGTCCACCCCTTTCATTCCGTTCAGTGTTCCACTGCTTAGAGAGAAGACGTTCTGGCTCCTGATGGTTTAAAATGTAATTTTTCTCGAGGACTTTCTCTGTTGGAGATACCTTTACCTTTTTCTTTGAGGATTTAAATACATCAGTTTTGCATCGAAAGGGATTACTGTGTCTGTGCCTTTGGATTCATGATGGCTCGCATGTGGATAACTGATCTCAGAGGCCGAGGACAAGCACTGTTTGTCATTCTTTGTCTTTTTAAGCTGAGCTCAGTCACTGGACAGGCTCGCTATTCCGTACCGGAGGAGCAGGCAGAGGGGTCTTTTGTTGGAAACATCGCTAAAGATTTAGGTTTGGATGTTGCAAGGCTCATATCAGGTAAAGCTCGTATTATTACAAAAGGAAGCCGACAGTACGTTGATTTAAACCGAGACAAAGGCACCCTTGTGATTAAAGAGCGAATCGACCGAGAAGAGCTGTGTGGAAAGACGACGCCCTGTAGCTTCAGTTTCGAGGTCATTTTAGAAAATCCAATCCAGCTTTATCGGGTAACAGTGGAGGTGATAGACATAAATGATAACAGCCCGTCGTTCCCAAAGGATGAAATCAGTTTGAAAATTGTTGAAAATGCTGCAGCGGGGACTCGCTTCTCACTGGTGACTGCAGACGATCCCGATGTTGGAATTAATGATATTCAGAAATACATCCTCAAACCTTCAGATCATTTCAAATTGGAAGTACAGAGCCAGCCTGATGGAGGGAAATTTATCGAAATGGTTTTACAAAGCACGTTAGACCGAGAGAAAGAAGAGACTCACACACTCGTGCTGATTGCTTCAGATGGAGGAGAACCACACAGATCAGGGACAGTACGTATTCATATCACTGTACTAGATGCTAACGATAATGCTCCAGTCTGTAGTCAGCCTGTTTATAAAGCAGAAGTCAAGGAGAATTCTCCAGAAGGAACAGTAGTAACCACTGTGAGTGCAAATGACGCAGATAAAGGAGTCAATGGTGAAGTTACTTATTCCATTCCATATGCTGCCAAAGAGGCGAAACAGCTTTTTGAAGTAAATGTTAAAACTGGGGAGATTAAAGTTTCAGGCAACCTAGATTTTGAAAAATCTAAAACTTATCAATTAAACGTTCAGGCTAATGACCACGGAGGATATTCAGATACATGCAAAGTTATTATTCAAATAACTGACATGAATGACAACGTCCCTACAATACAGCTGATGTCATTTTCTAACTCGATATCCGAGGATTCTCCTCCAGGTACAACTATAGCTGTTATTAACGTTGATGACGAAGACTCTGGTGGTAACGGTGTTGTCAAGTGCTCCATTAACTCTGACATGCCTTTCAAAATCGAGTCTTCATTAACAGGATATTATACTATCGTAACCGAAGACTTCTTAGACAGAGAAAGTATTCCTGAGTATAACATCACGATAACCGTCTCTGACCAAGGCTCCCCGCCTCTGACTAGCAGGAAACACATCAATGTGAAAGTGTCTGACGTAAATGACAACCCTCCCAAATTTGACCAATCAGAATATAGTAAGACTGTACCAGAGAACAACTCTCCTGGGTTTTCTGTGTTCACTCTCAGTGCTAGTGATGCAGACTGGGGACAAAACGCTCGGGTCTCTTACTTCCTGGAGGAGAAGGAGATTAATGGGGCAGCTGTGTCTTCGTTAGTGTCAGTAAATTCCGAAAGTGGTGTCATTCACGCAGTGAGGTCGTTTGATTATGAGCAAATCAAGTGGTTTGAATTTAACGTAACTGCTCGTGATGCTGGATCCCCTCCTCTGAGTTCAGTGGCTACAGTTAGAATAATAGTCCAAGACAAGAACGACAACCCTCCTCAGGTTCTGTACCCAGTCCAGACTGGTGGCTCTCTGGTGGCTGAAATGGTGCCTCGTTCAGCAGATGTGGGCTACCTGGTCACTAAAGTGGTGGCTGTTGATGTGGACTCTGGACAGAATGCCTGGCTCTCCTATAAACTGCAGAAAGCCACAGACAGGGCGCTGTTTGAAGTGGGCTTACAGAATGGAGAAATAAGAACTATCCGCCAAGTCACTGATAAAGATGCTGTGAAACAAAGACTGACTGTTATAGTGGAGGACAACGGGCAGCCCTCTCGTTCAGCTACAGTCATTGTTAACGTGGTGGTGGCGGACAGCTTCCCTGAAGTGCTGTCTGAGTTCACTGACTTTACACAAGACAAGGAGTACAATGACAACCTGACTTTCTACTTAGTGTTGGCTTTGGCTGTAGTTTCCTTCCTCTTCATCACGTGTTTAGTGGTTATTATATCAGTGAAGATCTACAGATGGAGACAGTCTCGCGTCATGTATCACTCCAATCTCCCTGTGATTCCGTATTATCCACCACGTTACTCAGACACTTTGGGGACAGGGACTCTCCAACACGTGTACAACTACGAGGTGTGCAGGACGACTGACTCCAGAAAGAGTGACTGTAAGTTCGGCATAGCCGGTAGTCAGAACGTGCTGATAATGGACCCCAGTTCTACAGGAACGATGCAGCGGATACAGAGTGAGAAGAGCATCCTGGACGAACCAGACTCTCCTTTAGAGGTGAGGAAAATTACTCAACGTGTGTACTCCTAAATATATTGCTTCTCTGAGCTTTACTTAAATTGGAATAACTTGTTACAGTTTAAAGGAAAACAAGGTTATTTTCAGGACCACTGTGTGGACAGCTCCTCTTTTTTTCAAAGTGATTTCTGTCTTGACAACTTTCCACTCCACCAAAACTTCTAATGACAAAATACTAGTTTTTTTAGTATACAACTCCTACTATTACCACTACTGCTACCACAAATAATCATAATACGTATAATAATGATAATAATACTATTTAGCATGGTGTAATACATGATGGTTGCTATTTTTAAAGTCATTAGCCATGATATTAAAGAGGTCAATATGTATCTTTAAGCTTTGAATACAACATTTGAAGTGTCACTAATATTGTACACTTCACAAACATTACCTTGGATGGGCTCTGAGCGCCGCTGTTGATACATCACTGACTAACAGTCAAAGCAGTGCAGCGGTCCACCCCTTTCATTCCGTTCAGTGTTCCACTGCTTAGAGAGAAGACGGTCTGGCTCTTGATGGTTTAAAATGTAGCATTTCTCGTGGACTTTCTCTGCTGAAGATACCGTTACCTTTTTTTAGTGAAGATTCATGTACATCCATTTTGCATCGAAAGGGATTACTGTGTCTGTGCCTTTGGATTCATGATGGCTCGCATGTGGATAACCGATCTCAGAGGCCGAGGACAAGCACTGTTTGTCATTCTTTGTCTTTTTAAGCTGAGCTCAGTCACTGGACAGGCCCGCTACTCCGTACCGGAGGAGCAGGCAGAGGGGTCTTTTGTTGGAAACATCGCTAGAGATTTAGGTTTGGATGTGGCGAGGCTCATATCAGGTAAAGCTCGTATTATTACAAAAGGAAGCCGACAGTACGTTGATTTAAACCGAGACAAAGGCACCCTTGTGATTAAAGAGCGAATCGACCGAGAAGAGCTGTGTGGAAAGACGACGCCCTGTAGCTTCAGTTTCGAGGTCATTTTAGAAAATCCAATCCAGCTTTATCGGGTAACAGTGGAGGTGATAGACATAAATGATAACAGCCCGTCGTTCCCAAAGGATGAAATCAGTTTGAAAATTGTTGAAAATGCTGCAGCGGGGACTCGCTTCTCACTGGTGAGTGCAGACGATCCCGATGTGGGAATTAACGATATTCAAAAATACATTCTCAAACCCTCAGATCATTTCAAATTGGAAGTACAGAGTCGGACTCACGGAGGAACTTTGATTGAAATGGTTTTACAAAACCCGTTAGACCGAGAGAAAGAAGAGACTCACACACTCGTGCTGATTGCTTCAGATGGAGGAGAACCACACAGATCAGGGACAGTACGTATTCATATCACTGTGCTCGATGCCAACGATAATGCTCCAGTGTGTAGTCAGGCTGTTTATAAAGCAGAAGTCAAAGAGAACTCTCCAGAAGGAACAGTAGTAACCACTGTGAGTGCAAATGACGCAGATAAAGGGCACTATGGTGAAATTACATATTCCATAGCACATGTCGCCAGAGAAGCGAAGCAGCTTTTTGAAGTAAATGTTAAAACGGGAGAGATTAAAGTTACAGGTAACCTCGATTTTGAAAAATCAAAGACTCATCAATTAAATGTTCAGGCTAGTGATCACGGAGGATATTCAGATACATGCAACGTTATAATTCAAATAATTGACGAGAATGACAACGTCCCTACGATACAGCTGATGTCATTTTCTAACTCGATATCCGAGGATTCTCCTCCAGGTACAACTATAGCTGTTATTAACGTTGATGACGAAGACTCTGGTGGTAACGGTGTTGTCAAGTGCTCCATTAACTCTGACATGCCTTTCAAAATCGAGTCTTCATTAACAGGATATTATACTATCGTAACCGAAGACTTCTTAGACAGAGAAAGTATTCCTGAGTATAACATCACGATAACCGTCTCTGACCAAGGCTCCCCGCCTCTGACTAGCAGGAAACACATCAATGTAAAATTGTCTGACGTAAATGACAACCCTCCCAAATTTGACCAATCAGAATATAGTAAGACTGTACCAGAGAACAACTCTCCTGGGTTTTCTGTGTTCACTCTCAGTGCTAGTGATGCGGACTGGGGCCAAAACGCTCGGGTTTCTTACTTCCTGGAGGAGAAAGAGATTAATGGGGCAGCTGTGTCTTCGTTAGTGTCAGTAAATTCTGAAAGTGGTGTCATTCACGCAGTGAGGTCGTTTGATTATGAGCAAATCAAGTGGTTTGAATTTAACGTAACTGCTCGTGATGCTGGATCCCCTCCTCTCAGTTCAGTGGCTACAGTTAGAATCATAGTCCAAGACAAGAACGACAACCCTCCTCAGGTTCTGTACCCAGTCCAGACTGGTGTCTCTCTGGTGGCTGAAATGGTGCCTCGTTCAGCAGATGTGGGCTATCTGGTCACGAAAGTGGTGGCTGTTGATGTGGACTCTGGACAGAATGCCTGGCTCTCCTATAAACTGCAGAAAGCCACAGACAGGGCGCTGTTTGAAGTGGGCTTGCAGAATGGAGAAATAAGAACTATCCGCCAAGTCACTGATAAAGATGCTGTGAAACAAAGACTGACTGTTATAGTGGAGGACAACGGGCAGCCCTCTCGTTCAGCTACAGTCATTGTTAACGTGGCGGTGGCGGACAGCTTCCCTGAAGTGCTGTCTGAGTTCACTGACTTTACACAAGACAAGGAGTACAATGACAATCTGACTTTCTACTTAGTGTTGGCTTTGGCTGTAGTTTCCTTCCTCTTCATCACCTGTTTAGTGGTTATAATATCAGTGAAGATCTACAGATGGAGACAGTCTCGCGTCATGTATCACTCCAATCTCCCTGTGATTCCGTATTATCCACCACGTTACTCAGACACTTTGGGGACAGGGACTCTCCAACACGTGTACAACTACGAAGTGTGCAGGACGACTGACTCCAGAAAGAGTGACTGTAAATTCGGCATAGCCGGTAGTCAGAACGTGCTGATAATGGACCCCAGTTCTACAGGAACGCTGCAGCGGATACAGAGTGAGAAGAGCATCCTGGATGAACCAGACTCTCCTTTAGAGGTTTGTTATTTGATCCATCATTCTTTACACACAACGCCACGCTACTGTTAAAGGGATTTTTTATAGATTACAGATATTTCTTGGCTTCATGACTTGTCTCACTGCCTGCTCAGAGGGCCTCTTCAGCACCAATAGTGATGGACAGCTCCTCTCTGTTGAGTTACTGATATGATAACGAGTCAGTGAGGGAAATGCACACCTTAAAAAGCCTCTGCTGATACATGTTACCAACTTTTAAAGTTTTTTGTACTGCTTTTAGTTTTTTGTGTCGGTTGTAACGAAAATGTCTATGGACTTTGTGCTTGAAGCTTGCATTTTTCACTTTTATTTCGTTAAATAATGAAAATGAAATAGCACATCTTAATTGTTTCCACATGTCTTTTGGCTTCATGCATTTTGCTCTCCCACTTTATCTCTTCTTGTCATCTTTAAACTACATTTTGCATTATCTTAATTCCAATTTTAATCTTACATATAAATGCACACTTTTAATTAAATATAACTCCTAAAAACATCTTAGCTGGCTCATACACACTCCGAATTGATATTCAAATAGTATTTCCCTGTCTTTAGTGACATCACTTGTTATTTTCATATCCGACTCTAAGGGCCGCTGTTGGTCTTTAAAACACATGAGAAGCTTTTGAAATGCAGCTACACCTCCAGTACTTATCTTAGTGTACCGCGGAGAGCAGGGCTTTCGGTCTTCATTTTCACCAATGATTTGTATAGGCTTCTAATGTATATGTTGTCACACTGTGGATTATAAACACATCAACAGAAGGACGATACGGAGTAATAGACCTTCTTTTTGCAAAATATTTTTCTGTGGAGTTTGTTGGATTGCTTCTGGAATATGCCTTTTATTAACAGTGAATCCATGATTACATGGCAAGTACGGGCCTTCATCCTTGTTTTTCTCATTGATGCGACAGTCAGTCAGATACGCTACTCTGTACCGGAGGAGATGAGAAAGGGCTCCTTTGTCGGAAATGTGGCCGAAGATTTAGGCATCGACGCTAAAAGACTGATGACAGGCGGTGCCCGAATTGTGAGCGGCGATAGAAGCGAGTATATTCGGCTGGATGGAGACAAAGGGATTCTTGTCGTGGGAGAAATAATAGATAGAGAGCAGCTCTGCGGGCAGTCAGCGCCCTGCAGCTTGAATTTTGAAATGATTATGATGAATCCAATGCAACTTCATAGCGTTGTAGTGGAAGTGTTGGATGTTAATGATAATGCCCCCGTGTTTCATGAGAAAGAAGTGCGTGTAGACATACTAGAATCTGCTCTCCCGGGAACCGAAATATTACAAGAGAGTGCCACCGACCCGGATGTTGGCATCAACGCTTTACACAGTTATACTTTACACCCAACAACACATTTTAATATTAAGGTCCTGTCCAGCCCAAATGGTCATAAATATGCGCAGTTGTATCTTTCTACTGCTTTAGACCGCGAGAAAGAGGAAAAGATGCTTCTCACGTTAACTGCTGTGGACGGTGGTGAACCACAACGATCAGGGACACTTAAAATCCATGTAACTGTCCGAGACACAAATGACAACGCTCCTATTTTTACTCAATCAATTTTCAAGGCGTCTGTTAAAGAAAATGTTCCAAAAGGAACCTTAGTAGTGAGCTTGAGCGCCACCGATGCAGATGAAGGGATGAATGGCCGTGTCACATACCACTTTAATCGCATGTCTAGTAATGTTGCTGAATTATTTAATCTAGATGAAAAGAGCGGCGATATAACTGTAAACGGTAGGATTGATTATGAGGAGAATAAAATATATGAAATTGGTGTACAAGCAAAAGACCAAGGTGGACAAAGCACATCAACAAATGTTATAATTGAGGTGACGGATGTAAACGACAATGCACCTGTAATAACCGTGACCTCGTTCTCTAGTGCCATCGCTGAGGATTCTCCCAGTGGAACTACTGTGGCTATCATAAACATCAAAGATCTAGATTCCGGAAAAAATGGCAAAGTAGACTGCTCAGTTAACGGAGATATCCCTTTTGCAATCCACTCATCTCTAAAGAATTATTATACTCTAATAACAAACGGTGTCCTTGACAGAGAGCGTAATCCTAATTACAATATCACTTTCACGGCTATGGATGAAGGGAGCCCACCACTGTCGACTAACAAGACAATAACACTTCGGGTGTCTGACGTAAATGATAACGCCCCCATGTTTGAACAGAGTTATTATGAAGCTAATGTCATGGAGAATAACGCCCCAGGATTATCTGTGTTTTCAGTTAAAGCACACGACTCTGACTCGGGGCAAAACGCACGAGTGTCTTACCTGCTGATTGATACTCAGATAAACGGTAACCCAATATCCACTTACATATCTGTTAATGCAGAAAGTGGAGTTATACAGGCAGTTCGATCATTTGACTATGAGCAACTTAAAACTCTAAATATTTTCGTAAAAGGACAGGATGGAGGTTCCCCGCCTTTAAGCAGCAATACCACAGTTAAAATAAATATCCAAGATCAGAACGACAACCCTCCTCAGGTTCTGTACCCAGTCCAGACTGGTGGCTCTCTGGTGGCTGAAATGGTGCCTCGTTCCGCAGATGTGAGCTATCTTGTCACTAAAGTGGTGGCTGTTGATGTGGACTCTGGACAGAATGCCTGGCTCTCCTATAAACTGCAGAAAGCCACAGACAGGGCGCTGTTTGAAGTGGGCTTACAGAATGGAGAAATAAGAACTATCCGCCAAGTCACTGATAAAGATGCTGTGAAACAAAGACTGACTGTTATAGTGGAGGACAACGGGCAGCCCTCTCGTTCAGCTACAGTCATTGTTAACGTGGCGGTGGCGGACAGCTTCCCTGAAGTGCTGTCTGAGTTCACTGACTTTACACAAGACAAGGAGTACAATGACAACCTGACTTTCTACTTAGTGTTGGCTTTGGCTGTAGTTTCCTTCCTCTTCATCACGTGTTTAGTGGTTATTATATCAGTGAAGATCTACAGATGGAGACAGTCTCGCGTCATGTATCACTCCAATCTCCCTGTGATTCCGTATTATCCACCACGTTACTCAGACACTTTGGGGACAGGGACTCTCCAACACGTGTACAACTACGAGGTGTGCAGGACGACTGACTCCAGAAAGAGTGACTGTAAATTCGGCATAGCCGGTAGTCAGAACGTGCTGATAATGGACCCCAGTTCTACAGGAACGATGCAGCGGATACAGAGTGAGAAGAGCATCCTGGATGAACCAGACTCTCCTTTAGAGGTGAGCCATTTGACATATTGATGTTCACATGTTATTATGTAAGTGCTTTTTCATTGGTCTTACCAAAGAGTGGATGCCCTTTGGTCTCATATGTGTGCATTAACTCATTAGCATTTGCAGAACCACTACTTGACATGTCATATTACTAGAGGCTAAATGTCCTTTGTGAATTGCTCCTTAATTCATTATGGAGCAGGAGCTTAGTGTGCTTTAAATGCAAGTACTTAATATCATCGTTCACCAGAATTGTTTTTGATTTACGTATCCACGGCTATATAGCAATTAGTCAAATGCAGATCCAAGTATTATATTGTTACTGTTGTAATTATTTTACACCAGGTATTGGCACGTTCTTTTTTTCATCATTCTTCTATTGTTCATGATATTCGTGCTTTGGGCAGTAAGCGACGCTGTTGGTCAGTGAAACAAGTGTTCAGAGTTGATTCCATGGAGGCTGAGCCCTCATTTTGCCGTTCAGACAGGGGAGGAGACAAACTGTGCTTAACAAGCAGGACTACGACCACAATTTCATTCGAAGCGAGGACTTTGAGACCAAAGGATTACTTGATTCAACTGGCTCTGTTTTCTCTGGATTGAATACAGCAGGTGTTTGCTGTCACATATTCTTATTTGTGTAATGGCGTTTGGAAAATCACCTTGCGAAAAAGGGCGTTTGAATTGCAGGTCAGTGTGGCCGTTTCTGCTGTTCTTTTGGTGTCTCAGTCACATCGTGTCCGGCCAAATCAGATATGCAATTCCAGAGGAGCTGAAAAAGGGGTCAGTTATCGGTAACGTGGCTCAAGACCTTGGTTTGGATGTGCAAAGGCTTCGTTCTGGCCGTGCCCGTATCGTGACAAGACAAAGCATCCAGTACACCGAGCTGAAAACAGACAAAGGCGTTTTAGTCGTGAACGAGAGAATAGACCGAGAGCAGCTTTGTGGAGACGTAACACCGTGCAGCTTCAGCTTTGAGGTGATTTTAGAAAATCCCATGGAATTACATCGTGTAACAGTAGAAATAATTGACATAAATGACAATTCTCCGACATTTAGGAAGAACGAAATAAAATTTGAAATAAGTGAATCTGCCACACTGGGCTCGCGCTTCTTGTTAGCCAGTGCAGAAGACGCAGATGTAGGCAGTAACGGTCTACAAAAATACATACTAACTACTAATGACATATTTGGTTTGAAGCAGCACTCAAGTCCAGATGGTCGAAAATATGCCGAGATGATCTTACAAAAACCGTTAGATAGAGAAAGCGAGCCACGAATATCATTGAAGCTCATCGCTGTTGACGGAGGAACCCCCCCTCGATCTGGTACAGTAAATATAGATATTATTGTGCTTGATGCTAATGATAATCCTCCCATTTTTAATCAGTCTCTCTACAGGGCTACTGTCTTTGAAAATGCATTAAAGGGCACCTATATCACGACAGTTAATGCAAGTGATGCAGACAGTGGATCACATGGTCTTATCACATTTAGATTTTCAAACATGAAAGAGCAGCTGGCTGACGTATTTAATTTGGACGAAATTACTGGAACCATAACACTTTTAGGGCAAGTGGATTATGAAAAAGATAAGAAATATGAAATAATGATTGAAGCGATGGACCAAGGAGGTCTGACCGATTCCAGTAAGGTGTTAATTGAGATTGTAGACGTCAACGATAATGCACCTGTCATAAATGTGATGTCATTTTCCAGCCCCGTGCCGGAGGATTCTCCCTCGGGTACCACAGTGGCAATTATTAATGTGATTGACGCAGACTCAGAGAAAAATGGCCAAATTGTTTGTTCAACAGACAGTAGCCTCCCATTTAAAATAAAATCAACATTAACTAATTACTATGCATTAGTAACAGACTCAGCTTTTGATAGAGAAATTGTACCGGAATATAACATAACTATCAGGGCAACCGATTCTGGCTCGCAGTCATTGTCAAGCACAACAACATTACGTTTGAGAATCTCTGATGTGAATGACAATGCCCCAGTATTTGATCAAATTAGCTACGTTGCTCATGTTCCAGAAAACAATTCCCCTGGGGTGTCTATCTTTTCCGTCAAAGCACTGGACATTGACTGGAATCAAAACGCTAGAATATCTTACTTTCTCGAAGAAACACAGATCAATGGCAGTCCGACCTCTTCTTACGTCTCCATAAATACTGAAACTGGAGCTCTCCATGCATTGAGGTCGTTTGATTATGAACAGATTAAACAACTCCAGCTGGTAGTAAAGGCACAGGATGGAGGCTCCCCTCCACTCAGTAGCAACGTGACTGTGAAAGTAATGATCCAGGACCAGAACGACAACCCTCCTCAGGTTCTGTACCCAGTCCAGACTGGTGGCTCTCTGGTGGCTGAAATGGTGCCTCGTTCAGCAGATGTGGGCTATCTGGTCACTAAAGTGGTGGCTGTTGATGTGGACTCTGGACAGAATGCCTGGCTCTCCTATAAACTGCAGAAAGCCACAGACAGGGCGCTGTTCGAAGTGGGCTTACAGAATGGAGAAATAAGAACTATCCGCCAAGTCACTGATAAAGATGCTGTGAAACAAAGACTGACTGTTATAGTGGAGGACAACGGGCAGCCCTCTCGTTCAGCTACAGTCATTGTTAACGTGGCGGTGGCGGATAGCTTCCCTGAAGTGATGTCTGAGTTCACTGACTTTACACAAGACAAGGAGTACAATGACAACCTGACTTTCTACTTAGTGTTGGCTTTGGCTGTAGTTTCCTTCCTCTTCATCACGTGTTTAGTGGTTATTATATCAGTGAAGATCTACAGATGGAGACAGTCTCGCGTCATGTATCACTCCAATCTCCCTGTGATTCCGTATTATCCACCACGTTACTCAGACACTTTGGGGACAGGGACTCTCCAACACGTGTACAACTACGAGGTGTGCAGGACGACTGACTCCAGAAAGAGTGACTGTAAGTTCGGCATAGCCGGTAGTCAGAACGTGCTGATAATGGACCCCAGTTCTACAGGAACGATGCAGCGGATACAGAGTGAGAAGAGCATCCTGGATGAACCAGACTCTCCTCTAGAGGTTAGTTAAATAATATAGCTTCGTCTCTGTTTAGCTCTTTTTCTTTCTGATATTTATCTTGTTACATTGATAGTGAACTGTTGTAAGACAAGGCATGTTTTTATGAAAAACTCATTTCATCAACAAGGCAAGTCAACGTGCTCTACATATAACATCAAAATCATCTAGACATAGTGCAAAAGAAACACAACCAACTTATATTAAAATGTAAACAGTCACTGGAGAGCGAAAAGAACACAATATAAAATCAAGTTGAAATACAACAAGACAGGTATAATCCAAGCTCTAGAGGAGAGCCTCGTTGATTAATTTCAGCACCATGGACAGCCCCTCATTTGTTATCGTTTGCTTCTGTATTCATACTAATAACACACTCCTTGTCTATCAGAACATTCTGAAACAATGATGTGCTGATACACTATTTTAGTTAGTAATGTTTTGTTTGCATAGACCAATATCACAAATTTCAAATACAATGACTTGAGGGGCTTTACAACATATGATACTTTGACCTTGCTTTGGATAAGAAAGAACTTCTCACATTGCTATTACTTCATTGCTTTGAAAGTTACTGATAAACGTTAGTGGCTCTCCTCTAAAGCTTTGTGTACTGTTAAATATACTAATATATGTTGTGTGTTCCGTCCCTCTTTAACTTCTATATTTACTACTATAGGCTGAACTCAACACTGTAGCCATTAACCGGTATCCATACGTTCAGCACTGCAGTGCTGGACAGCTCCTCACAATCTGACTGGTTTCGTAGCACTGCTCTTTATCTCTGGTTTTCTTTTTGTGGTTGGATTATGTGTGGAGTATTTGATTTTATGTCACATCCTGGGTTGCCATATTGCATCTATTATGTTTTTCGTTGCAGTACATTTTTCTGTGTTTCTGTCGGTCCCCACGTTAGATTGAATAGATTTTTTTTCAATGTGCAGTTGGCCCGATTCTTTCCTCCGTTTGAACTCTAAGGGACGCTGTTGATCAGTAAAACAGAGTGTGGTGTTGTTTGGACTATGAGGAGAGAGGAGGAGAGAAAGAGGAGAGGGAGAAACGCTGTCTTTCATACAAGGAGGCGTTCGGCAGAAATACAGTTGCTTTGACACGGCATTTGTTTTGTTTGATTGTAATCGAACAGTGTAGATCGCGTCTGAGTGGCTGTGGAATATAAATTGCTGCTACATTTGGGATTTTACTCTAAACGACATGGGGACACGCCAGCAACGATGTGGGAAATGGCCGTTGTGTTGGACAAGGCAACTGTTCATTTTTGTCTTCATGACTTCCACCATCAACGGTCAAATCCGTTATTCAATACCGGAGGAGATGAAGAAGGGCTCTCTTATCGGTAATGTAGCACAAGACCTTGGTTTGGATCTGAAAAGGCTCCGTTCTGGGCGGGCCCGTATCGTGACCGGAGAAAACAATCAGTACACGGAGCTAAAGACAGACAAAGGGATTCTAGTCGTGAATGAGAGAATCGACCGAGAAGAGCTCTGTGGAGACGTTACACCGTGTAGCTTCAGCTTCGAGATTATTTTGGAAAATCCAATAGAACTGCACAGGGTGATAGTCGAAATATTAGACGTAAATGACCATGCGCCGACTTTCAAAAATAATGTCATTAATCTAGAAATAAGTGAATCTGCAACAGTGGGATCTCATTTTGACTTAGAAAGCGCCTATGACCCCGATGTAGGGATTCACAGCTTGCAAAAATATGTTTTAACGCCTGATGACAATTTCGTTTTGAAGCAACACTCCAACAGTGATGGAGTCCGATTCGCTGTAATGATTTTACAGAAGCCACTCGACAGAGAGTTGAATCCACACCTCTCTCTAAAGCTGATTGCAGTAGACGGAGGAACTCCACAGCGATCTGGTACAGTAAACGTAGAGATCACTGTTCTTGATGCCAATGATAATCCTCCCGTATTTAATCAATCACTTTACACTGCTACTGTGACAGAAAATGCACCCGTAGGCACATATATTACGACTGTGAATGCTTCAGATGTTGACAGTGGGTCTAATGGCTTGGTCACATATGCTTTTTCTAATGTAAAGGGAAACTCTGGCGAAAAATTTGCACTTGACAGTTTATCAGGGAAAATAACTGTTGCTGATAATATTGATTTCGAAAAAGACAAAAAATACGAAATAAGAGTGATCGCCAAAGACCAGGGTGGCCTAAGTGATGCAACCAAAGTTGTGATTGAGGTCACTGACATAAATGATAATGCTCCAGTTATAAATATAATGTCATACTCCAGCTTGATATCAGAGGATGTCCCTCCAGGCACGACTATAGCTGTGTTTAATGTTAAAGATGCAGACTCTGAAAGAAACGGTCAGATAACGTGCTCAATAGATTCTTATCTTCCTTTTAAAATCCAGTCTTCTTTGACTAATTATTACAATTTGCTCTCAAACGTACCCTTTGATCGTGAAACGAAACCAGAATACAACATAACCATAACTGTAACCGATTCAGGGTCACCTCCTCTTTCTACTAAAACAACTTTACACCTTAAGATTTCTGATGTTAACGATAATGCTCCGCTCTTTACTAAACCGAATTATTCTGCATTCATCACTGAAAATAATGTCCCTGGCATGCCAATATTCGGTGTGAGCGCCCGAGATTCGGACTGGAATCAAAACGCAAGAATATCGTACTTTCTAGAGGACACACAGATCAGTGGCAGCCCAGTTTCTTCTTATGTGTCCGTAAACTCTGAAACTGGGGTTCTTCACGCAGTGCGCTCATTTGATTATGAGCAGATCAAGCAGCTTGTATTCACTGTCAAAGCGCAGGATGGAGGCTCCCCTCCACTCAGTAGCAATGTGACTGTGAAAGTACTGATCCAGGACCAGAACGACAACCCTCCTCAGGTTCTGTACCCAGTCCAGACTGGTGGCTCTCTGGTGGCTGAAATGGTGCCTCGTTCAGCAGATGTGGGCTATCTGGTCACTAAAGTGGTGGCTGTTGATGTGGACTCTGGACAGAATGCCTGGCTCTCCTATAAACTGCAGAAAGCCACAGACAGGGCGCTGTTTGAAGTGGGCTTACAGAATGGAGAAATAAGAACTATCCGCCAAGTCACTGATAAAGATGCTGTGAAACAAAGACTGACTGTTATAGTGGAGGACAACGGGCAGCCCTCTCGTTCAGCTACAGTCACTGTTAACGTGGCGGTGGCGGACAGCTTCCCTGAAGTGCTGTCTGAGTTCACTGACTTTACACAAGACAAGGAGTACAACGACAACCTGACTTTCTACTTAGTGTTGGCTTTGGCTGTAGTTTCCTTCCTCTTCATCACGTGTTTAGTGGTTATTATATCAGTGAAGATCTACAGATGGAGACAGTCTCGCGTCATGTATCACTCCAATCTCCCTGTGATTCCGTATTATCCACCACGTTACTCAGACACTTTGGGGACAGGGACTCTCCAACACGTGTACAACTACGAGGTGTGCAGGACGACTGACTCCAGAAAGAGTGACTGTAAATTCGGCGGAGCCGGTAGTCAGAACGTGCTGATAATGGACCCCAGTTCTACAGGAACGATGCAGCGGATACAGAGTGAGAAGAGCATCCTGGACGAACCAGACTCTCCTTTAGAGGTTGGCTTTGTCTTTTTATAAAGTTATATGAGTCTGCAATTCAGTGTTATTTTTTATAAATACTTACATAAAGTAACTATAACTATTCAAATACCGTAGTTGTTCATGATTTCACATCAGTTATCTGAGCATTCGTATTTTATGAATTAAAAGTAGAGTGAAATTTTGAAAATACTTAAGTTTACATTTAGTGTCAATAATACTTGTCCTTAAGCATTTCGTAAAACTGAACGAATATTAAATTCACAGTGACAATTAATCAACCTCACATACACAGATTTAAACTCGAAGAGTGAAACATGCTGTCTTTTTGTTGCCTCAATAATTGTCAGTGCTTGTCAGCACCATGGATATAGAGCAACATTGAGGACGCTTTACATATTTTGTATCTTCACATTTAGAATATCTTGTCTTGCTGTGTTCGTAAAGCTGTGTGTGTGTGTGTGTGTGTGTGTGTGTGTGTGTGTGTGTGTGTGTGTGTGTGTGTGTGTGTGTGTGTGTGTGTGTGTGTGTGTGTGTGTGTGTGTGTGTGTGTGTGTGTGCGCTCGCGCGATAATTTGCTGATGTGCACAGGGATAGGTTTATGCTTTTGTTAGTAATTAACGTGTAAACATGATGAACATACTTGAAACTATTAACCCCTTAAATACCAGCCTTGTACTGTGTAGACCAACGCTTCCAACTCACGGGGACGCTGTTGACCAGGCTGCTGAGATTTCAGTGCTCATTGCAGCAGTACCTCCCCCATCATCTCAAAATGTTACAGAGAAAGAGAGACAAAAACGAATTGAAGGGCACGTTATAGAAGAGGGAGATGATCGAACACGGAGATACCAGGCGTGTTGTCAGCATTGTTGGGAGCGTTGATTCTGGAATATTTTACTGACATGTGTGTCTAAAATCCTTTCACTGGATACCGTATTTTATTTTTTTTATTTTTTTTGTGGACTGGAAAATGTCGGACGGAACAATGACACGGGAAGTCGGACTACTGGTGTTAATCTCTGTTGCTGCTCTCAGCTCGGTTTTCGGGCAGGTCAGCTACTCTATTCCTGAGGAAATGGCAAAGGGGTCTTTGGTCGGTAACATAGCGCAGGATTTAGGTTTAGATGTGAAGCGGCTGAAATCAGGGAAAGCACGTATATACACCGGAGAAGGTACAGAATACATCGAACTGAATAAAGAAAGGGGAGTCCTTGTAATCAAAGAGCGGATAGACAGAGAAGCGCTCTGTGGTCAGACGACGCCCTGTGCTCTTGATTTTCAAATAATTTTGGAGAATCCTATGCAATTTTACAGCATCACTGTCGAGATCACTGATAGTAACGATAACTCTCCCGGGTTTAAAAACAATAAAATGAAATTTGAAATTAGTGAAACGGCTCAAATTGGATCAAAATTTCTCTTAGAAAAGGCTGCTGACGTCGATGTGGGAATTAATGGGCTCCAGGGCTATTCACTCAGTTCAAGCGACACATTCACTTTAAACCCTTATAGAATTGGCAGCAGTAGGAATGTTGAGATGGTTTTGAAGAAGCATCTTGACCGAGAGAAGCAGGAGCAGTTGTCTTTAGTATTGACTGCTTTAGATGGTGGCGACCCGCAGCTCTCTGGAACGATGCAAATTGTCATTACTGTCTTGGACGCAAACGACAATGCACCTGTTTGTATTCAAGCAGAGTATAAAACTAACGTGAAAGAAAGCGCGTTGAAAGGAGCTGTTCTAACAACGGTCAGCGCAACTGATGCAGATGAAGGTCCACATGGGCACATACAATACACAATCTCTAATATTCCAGATAGCGCACTTGAACTGTTTTATGTTGATAAAGAAAATGGCGTGGTTACGTTAATGGGACAGCTTGATTATGAGAAATTTCGCCATTATGAGATAGACGTCCAAGCATCAGATAACGGTGGTAACTCAGACGTGTGCAAAGTTGTAATTGAGGTGTTGGACACAAACGACAACCCACCAGCTATTAATATTATGTCAACGTCATCCAGTATATCTGAGGATGTTAGGCCAGGCACTGTTCTGACAATGATGAACGTTCAGGATCCAGATTCTGATGAAAATGGAAAAGTCCACTGCGTTTTAAATGAAAATGCTCATTTTACAATTATGTCAACGTCAAATAATTTCTTTACTTTAGTGACAGAAGGTGATTTAGACAGAGAGACAGCATCACAGTATAATATCACTGTGACCTGCTCTGATGAGGGAGTGCCCTCCCTCTCCAGCAGCGTCATTCTCACCTTACAAATTTCTGATGTGAATGATAACGCGCCTGTCTTTGAGAGGAGCTCATATGAGGCCTATATTGTAGAAAACAACACACCAGGTCTCTCTATATTCACAGTGAAAGCCAGAGACGCTGACTGGAACCAGAACGCCCGTGTTTCTTACATACTGGAGGACTCCTCTGTTAACGGAGTGCCAGTCTCCTCATATGTGTCCGTTAGTGCTGATAGTGGAGTCATCCATGCAGTGCGCTCTTTTGATTACGAGCAGATCAAAGACTTCCACTTCCGCGTCAAAGCGCAGGATGGAGGCTCCCCTCCACTCAGTAGCAATGTGACTGTGAAAGTACTGATCCAGGACCAGAACGACAACCCTCCTCAGGTTCTGTACCCAGTCCAGACTGGTGGCTCTCTGGTGGCTGAAATGGTGCCTCGTTCAGCAGATGTGGGCTATCTGGTCACTAAAGTGGTGGCTGTTGATGTGGACTCTGGACAGAATGCCTGGCTCTCCTATAAACTGCAGAAAGCCACAGACAGGGCGCTGTTTGAAGTGGGCTTACAGAATGGAGAAATAAGAACTATCCGCCAAGTCACTGATAAAGATGCTGTGAAACAAAGACTGACTGTTATAGTGGAGGACAACGGGCAGCCCTCTCGTTCAGCTACAGTCATTGTTAACGTGGCGGTGGCGGACAGCTTCCCTGAAGTGCTGTCTGAGTTCACTGACTTTACACAAGACAAGGAGTACAATGACAACCTGACTTTCTACTTAGTGTTGGCTTTGGCTGTAGTTTCCTTCCTCTTCATCACGTGTTTAGTCGTTATTATATCAGTGAAGATCTACAGATGGAGACAGTCTCGCGTCATGTTTCACTCCAATCTCCCTGTGATTCCGTATTATCCACCACGTTACTCAGACACTTTGGGGACAGGGACTCTCCAACACGTGTACAACTACGAGGTGTGCAGGACGACTGACTCCAGAAAGAGTGACTGTAAATTCGGCAGAGCCGGTAGTCAGAACGTGCTGATAATGGACCCCAGTTCTACAGGAACGATGCAGCGGATACAGAGTGAGAAGAGCATCCTGGATGAACCAGACTCTCCTTTAGAGGTTAGAAATTAAGATTGTTTTACAGTGAAAGTTACATAAAAATTAACAAATCACAAAACAATGTTGAAATGTAAAGATAACTTACATTGATATAAAGCAAATTTGAATATTATGTTTGCTTGGACAATTCGTGCTTCAACATCAAGGATAGTATTGCAGTTGTTTGCATCGCTCTTTGATAATGTTTGTTATGTCTTCATATTTGATTCGTATTTGGTTTTGGATGAGCTAGATTATTGATTCAGATTTTTTTTCAGAGAATATTTGTTTACTCCTGCTGAGTTTATACTTAAAAAGATTGTTGTATTTGATCCACTATATATATTTTTATTTTCCAATTACCTCCGTTGTTAAACATGATAGGCCTGAATTTGATATTTCGACAAACTTCTTGGAGGCTTAAAATACAGCTTTTTGAGTCAGGAATTTACAGTCTTATTTAATCTCTCAACATTGATTTCAAGGCACAGCGTTGAATGTTAATTGTCATACCTCGTCTACCAGCTGACAGGCCTAAATACTTTTCCATTTCCACAGATGTATGTAGTACATTAGATTGAACTCTTAGGGCCGCTGTTGGCCAGTATGTGATAAATGTAGGACATGTTTCTGCAGTACCTCCCCATCGTCTTTTTTCTTCTTAAATCAGAGGGAATCAGACACGCAGTGTGAATAGTACAAAGTAAGAGAGCAGCATTCTTCGACACGGACAGATGCAGTTAACTGTAATCGATAAATTACTTCAAATTGTTTTATATACAGAGGAAGTACATCGGATTATCTTTCCAATGGATATAGGATTGTAACGGGACTTGTGTTGCATGGAAATGGCGGACAGAACAATGGGGCTGCAAGTGCTGTTGTTTATATCAATCCTTTCTCTTACATCGGTGATCGGACAGGTCAGCTACTCCATTCCTGAGGAAATGTCGAAAGGGTCAGTAATTGGTAACATTGCTCAAGATTTAGGATTAGACAGAAAAAGACTGACATCAGGCAAAGCTCGTATTTTTACAGGAGACAGCGCAGAGTACATCGAGCTGGACAGAGAGCGAGGAGTCCTCCTCATCAAAGAGAAAATAGACAGAGAGGCGCTCTGTGGACAGACGACGCCCTGTGCTTTGCATTTTCAGGTTATTTTAGAAAACCCTATGGAATTATACGCCGTTGCTGTCGAAATCACAGATAAAAATGACAACACCCCAATATTTGAAAAATCCGAAATGAAATTCAAAATTAGTGAATCTGCTGTAATAGGAGCTAAATTCTTGTTAGAGAGGGCAATAGATCCCGATGTTGGCATGAATAGTCTACAGAGTTATTTTCTGACAAAAACAGATCATTTTGTTCTGAAATTGAAAGATCAGCCCGACGGAGAAAAGATAGTTGAAATGGTTTTACAAAAATCACTTGATAGAGAAAGACAAGAGGAGATATTTCTAGTGTTAACTGCGGTTGACGGAGGGGAACCAAACCTATCTGGCACAGCACAGATACATGTGACAGTGCTTGATGCCAATGACAATGCACCGGTCTTTACAAAGACGGCTTATAAAGCTACAATACCTGAGAACGCCCCGAAAGGTACAGTCATAACCAGGGTCAGTGCTTCAGATGCTGATAAAGGATCAAATTCAAAGATTACATATTCCATATCCAACACAGCTGCAGATGTACGACACATGTTTGAAATTAATGAGTTAAATGGGGATTTGATCTCGAAAAGTAACGTAGATTATGAAAAGGCACGTTACTATCAGATACATGTGCAAGCCAGTGACGAAGGAGGGCTGACAGATTCTTGTAAGATTACGGTTGAAGTGATAGATATTAATGATAACAAGCCAGTTATTAATATAATGTCCCAGACTAATCTAATTCCAGAGGACTCTAAACCAGCAACAGTTGTGACTATGGTAAATGTTCAGGACTTAGATTCCGGAGATAATGGCAAAGTTAACTGCGCAATAAATGATCAGATTCCTGTTACACTGAAGCCAACATCAAATAATTTCTTTAACCTCGTGACAGACAGTGATTTAGACAGAGAGATTGCTTCCCAATATAATATAACGGTGACCTGTTCTGATGAGGGAGTGCCCTCGCTCTCCAGCAGCGTCACTCTCACCTTGCATATCTCTGATGTGAATGATAACGCGCCTGTCTTTGAGAGGAGCTCATATGAGGCCTACATTGTAGAAAACAACACACCAGGTCTCTCTATATTTACAGTGAAAGCCAGAGACGCTGACTGGAACCAGAATGCCCGTGTTTCTTACATACTGGAGGACTCCTCTGTTAACGGAGTGCCAGTCTCCTCATATGTGTCCGTTAGTGCTGATAGTGGCGTCATCCATGCAGTGCGCTCTTTTGACTACGAGCAGATCAAAGATTTCCACTTTCGTGTCAGAGCGCAGGATGGAGGCTCCCCTCCACTCAGTAGCAATGTGACTGTGAAAGTAATGATCCAGGACCAGAACGACAACCCTCCTCAGGTTCTGTACCCAGTCCAGACTGGTGGCTCTCTGGTGGCTGAAATGGTGCCTCGTTCAGCAGATGTGGGCTATCTGGTCACTAAAGTGGTGGCTGTTGATGTGGACTCTGGACAGAATGCCTGGCTCTCCTATAAACTGCAGAAAGCCACAGACAGGGCGCTGTTTGAAGTGGGCTTACAGAATGGAGAAATAAGAACTATCCGCCAAGTCACTGATAAAGATGCTGTGAAACAAAGACTGACTGTTATAGTGGAGGACAACGGGCAGCCCTCTCGTTCAGCTACAGTCATTGTTAACGTGGCGGTGGCGGACAGCTTCCCTGAAGTGCTGTCTGAGTTCACAGACTTTACACAAGACAAGGAGTACAATGACAATCTGACTTTCTACTTAGTGTTGGCTTTGGCTGTAGTTTCCTTCCTCTTCATCACGTGTTTAGTGGTTATTATATCAGTGAAGATCTACAGATGGAGACAGTCTCGCGTCATGTATCACTCCAATCTCCCTGTGATTCCGTATTATCCACCACGTTACTCAGACACTTTGGGAACAGGGACTCTCCAACACGTATACAACTACGAGGTGTGCAGGACGACTGACTCCAGAAAGAGTGACTGTAAATTCGGCGGAGCCGGTAGTCAGAACGTGCTGATAATGGACCCGAGTTCTACAGGAACGATGCAGCGGATACAAAGTGAGAAGAGCATCCTGGATGAACCAGACTCTCCTTTAGAGGTGGGTTATTGATCCATCATTGTTTACACACATCACCACGCTACAGTTACAATGATTTCTTAGACCACAGATATATCTTGGTTTCATGACTTGTCTCACTGCCTGCTCAGAGGGCATCTTCAGCACCAATAGTGATGGACAGCTCCTCTCAGTGTTGAGTGACTGTTTTGAGAACGAGTCAGTGAAGAAATGCACACCCTAAAAGCCTATGCTGATACATGTTACCAGATGTTAACGTTTTTTGTACTGCTTTTAGTTTTTCGGGTCGGTTGTAACGAAAATGTCTATGGACTTTTTGCTTCCAGCTCTTTTTTTTCTCTCTTTTATTTCGTTATGAAGGGAAATAATGAAAAAGAAAAAGTACATTGTAAGTGCTTCCACGAATCACGTCTTGTACCTGTATGCATTTTGGTCTCCCAGTTTATCTCTTCTTGTCACTTAAAACCCGTATAAGCTACATTTTGCTTATTTTCACTCTGAACTGATATTCAAATAGTTTTTCCCTGTCTTTTGTGACATCACTTGTTATTTCATATCTGACTCTAAGGGCCGCTGTTGGTCTTTTAAACACATGTGAAGCGTTTGAAATGCAGCTACACCTCCAGTATTTATCGTAGTGTTCCGGTGAGAACAGCGCTTTCGGTCTTCATTTTTGCTAATTATTTTTATTATAGGCTTCTAATGTATACGTTGTCACTCTGTGACAGACAGATGGATATTTAACCATTTTTCTGATGTTTCACTTAATCCAAATATACCTTCGTAAATATTTTTGTTGTCATGTTTTTCAAATGTCTTTGTTGTGGTTGCGTCAGTAAGACATCATGTAGTTTGGTCAGTTGAACAGAGAGGGACGCTCTTGGCCATCGAGTTGCTCATGAAGAATTAGTTGCAGTACCTCCCCTATACCTCAACATATTACATAGAGGCAGAGTTAACAGTCGGGACTGCCACGGCTGGACGGAACAATGCGATTTCTTTGTTCCACAATTTAGGATAAATGCTTTCTTTGGGACCATATACCTGTATCCTTTTGTCAAAACCGTGAACCTGGGGCGAAGCAACTGAGGATTTTCTAATTTTCTTCACTGAAGTGTCGACCGGAACGATGGAATGGCAAGTGCTGTTGTTTATCTCGCTGCTGTCTCTCAGTGTTGTGCACGGGCAAGTCAGCTACTCCATTCCCGAGGAAATGGCAAAGGGGGCTTTAATAGGCAATATAGCCCAGGATTTGGGTTTAGGTGTGGAAAGACTGAAGTCCGGTAAAGCTCGTATTTATACTGGTAACACTGAGGAATATATTGAGCTGAAGAGAGAAAGAGGAGTCCTCCTTATTAAAGGCAGAATTGACAGAGAAGCGCTATGCGGTCAAACAATGCCATGCGCACTCCATTTTCAAATGATCCTGGAAAATCCAATGGAGTTTTACACGGTTACTGTCGAAATTACCGATATAAATGACAACCCTCCGACGTTTGAAAAAAGTGAGATGAAATATGAAATTAGCGAATTAACCCCCTCTGGAGCTCGATTTGTCTTAGAGAAAGCAATAGACGATGATGTTGGTGTAAACGGTCTGGACAGCTACGCCCTGAAACCAAGCGATAATTTCGTTTTGAAAACCATCAGCCGAGGTGATGGGACTAAACATGTCGAGATGGTTTTACAGAAACCATTAGACCGAGAACAACATGAGCATATATCATTAACACTAACCGCTCTGGATGGTGGTGAACCACAGCTTTCTGGGACGATGCATATTATCATAACTGTGTTAGATGTCAATGACAACCCGCCTGTTTGTTCTAAACCGGAATACAAAGCAGGCGTTACAGAGAATGCTCCTGTTGGCACTGTAATAACCACTGTAAGGGCTACAGACATAGATAAAGGCAATAACGGAATAGTAACATACATGATTTCAAAATCTGGAGCAGCGGGTCTCTTTGAAATTGATGCCAACAATGGGTTATTGACTCTAACTGGAAATGTAGATTATGAAAAAAGGAGACTTTATGAGCTAGATGTTAAAGTGTCCGATCAGGGAGGATTATCAGACGCATGTAAGGTGATTGTGGACGTGACAGATACAAATGATAACCCTCCGACCATTAACATCATGTCTAACTCAAACACAGTATCTGAGAACATGAAACCGGGAACGGTTGTAACAATGCTTAATATACAAGATGCGGACTCGAATGATAACGGGAAAGTAATGTGTATTTTAAACGAAAATATTCCCTTTGCCATTAAATCAACAACAAATAATTTCTTTACGGTTATAACAGACAGTGATTTAGACAGAGAGACAGCCTCTCAGTATAATATCACTGTGACCTGCTCTGATGAGGGAGTGCCCTCCCTCTCCAGCAGCGTCACTCTCACCTTACAGATCTCTGATGTGAATGATAACGCGCCTGTCTTTGAGAGGAGCTCATATGAGGCCTTCATTGTAGAAAACAACACACCAGGTCTCTCTATATTCACAGTGAAAGCCAGAGACGCTGACTGGAACCAGAACGCCCGTGTTTCTTACATACTGGATGACTCCTCTGTTAACGGAGTGCCAGTCTCCTCATATGTGTCCGTTAGTGCTGATAGTGGAGTCATCCATGCAGTGCGCTCTTTTGACTACGAGCAGATCAAAGATTTCCACTTCCGCGTCAAAGCGCAGGATGGAGGCTCCCCTCCACTCAGTAGCAACGTGACTGTGAAAGTACTGATCCAGGACCAGAACGACAACCCTCCTCAGGTTCTGTACCCAGTCCAGACTGGAGGCTCTCTGGTGGCTGAAATGGTGCCTCGTTCAGCAGATATGGGCTATCTGGTCACTAAAGTGGTGGCTGTTGATGTGGACTCTGGACAGAATGCTTGGCTCTCCTATAAACTGCAGAAAGCCACAGACAGGGCGCTGTTTGAAGTGGGCTTACAGAATGGAGAAATAAGAACTATCCGCCAAGTCACTGATAAAGATGCTGTGAAACAAAGACTGACTGTTATAGTGGAGGACAACGGGCAGCCCTCTCGTTCAGCTACAGTCATTGTTAACGTGGCGGTGGCGGACAGCTTCCCTGAAGTGCTGTCTGAGTTCACTGACTTTACACAAGACAAGGAGTACAATGACAACCTGACTTTCTACTTAGTGTTGGCTTTGGCTGTAGTTTCCTTCCTCTTCATCACGTGTTTAGTGGTTATTATATCAGTGAAGATCTACAGATGGAGACAGTCTCGCGTCATGTATCACTCCAATCTCCCTGTGATTCCGTATTATCCACCACGTTACTCAGACACTTTGGGGACAGGGACTCTCCAACACGTGTACAACTACGAGGTGTGCAGGACGACTGACTCCAGAAAGAGTGACTGTAAGTTCGGCGGAGCCGGTAGTCAGAACGTGCTGATAATGGACCCCAGTTCTACAGGAACGATGCAGCGGATACAGAGTGAGAAGAGCATCCTGGATGAACCAGACTCTCCTTTAGAGGTCAGACTTTTTTAATACCGTGAAATTGTTTATCTATGTTGAAATGTGTAATTATGATAACCTAAACTGTACACCTGATGTTTGTTTTATTCAACAATGTCTTCCTGTAGTCGTTCGTAAAGTTCGAGATATTACTTAGATTGTTTGTAACTACATTCCAAGATTGTTCACACTGAGTACTGCTGAGTTGAATTTTAGTCAGTTTTCTGCAGTTTTATAGTATGGACTCTTAGGGCCGCTGTTGACCAGAGTGTTGTTGAATGAGGGCAGGGTTATAGCAGCACCTCCCATGTAACATCGAGACAGTACAGAGAGACCACGAAGAGCAAAGAGCGGACATTTCTGGTTGTTGAACATTTTTTATTAACAAAGAGGATACATTTCGGTATACAATACATTTGCATCCGATGAGTGGATTATGCAGCTGTTCATTTGAGTTTTGACATTGGAATTTGAGGAGGAATCTGTTTTTGTTTCGAATAAAATCAGACTGTGGAGCCTCACTGGGGAAAATCGGAAAGAACAATGAATCGGCAAGTGCTGCTGTTTATCTCTCTCCTTTCCCTCTACTCTGTGTTCGGCCAGGTCAGCTACTCTATTCCGGAGGAAATGTCGAAAGGCTCTCTAGTGGGAAATATTGCGCAAGATTTGGGTTTAGAAATAAATCGTTTGGTGTCCGGCAAAGCTAGGATATATACGAGGAACAGCGACGAGTACGTCGAGCTGAACAGAGAAAGGGGAGTCCTCCTCGTGAAAGAGAGAATCGACAGAGAGGTGTTGTGTACAGAGACGGCGCTTTGCGCGTTAAATCTTCAGATTATTTTGGAGAATCCGATGGAATTTTACAGCGTTACAGTCCAGATTACAGATATTAATGATAATGCGCCAACCTTTGAAAAAAGTGAGATGAAATTCAAAATTAGCGAGTCGGCGATCCCCGGAGCAAAATTTGTTCTCGAGAGGGCTGTGGATCTTGATGAAGGAATTAATGATCTTAAACACTATGAATTAAAACCAACAGATCATTTTGCTTTAAAACTCCACCATAACGCAAATGTTTATACAAATGTTGAGATGGTGCTACAGAAGCCTTTAGACCGAGAGAAACAAGAGCAGATATCTCTTGTGTTAACGGCTGTAGATGGTGGAGAGCCGCAGATGTCAGGAACAATGCTGATTGTTATTACAGTTTTAGACGCTAATGATAATGCCCCCGTTTTTACGCAGCCAACATACAAGGCTACAGTTCATGAGAACTCACCTAAAGGAACAGTTGTTGCCACTGTTTCAGCCTCAGATGCAGATCAGGGTTCAAACGGTAAAATAACATATTCAATCACAAATACGTTAGACAATGTCAGGAAGGCATTTGAGGTGAATTATGAAAACGGTGAGGTTTCATTAATTGGCGATATTGACTTCGAAAAGTCAAGACACTTTCAAATAAATGTACTTGCTAGTGATGATGGAGGACTCACAGATTCATGTAAGTTAATTGTTGATGTGCAAGACATGAATGACAACAAGCCTGAAATTAACATAATGTCGAAATCAAATGTTATATCAGAGGATGCCAAACTCAATACAGTCGTTACAATGATAAATATTGAGGATCTAGATTCAGAAGAAAACGGAAACGTTAAATGTTTCATCTGCGAGAACGTACCATTCAATTTAAAAACATCAACAAATAATTTCTATAGTTTAGTGACTGACAGTGAATTAGACAGAGAGACAGCCTCTGAATATAATATCACTGTGACTTGCTCTGATGAGGGAGTGCCCTCCCTCTCCAGCAGCGTCACTCTCACCTTACAGATCTCTGATGTGAATGATAACGCGCCTGTCTTTGAGAGGAGCTCATATGAGGCCTTCATTGTTGAAAACAACACACCAGGTCTCTCTATATTCACAGTGAAAGCCAGAGACACTGACTGGAACCGGAACGCCCGTGTTTCTTACATACTGGAGGACTCCTCTGTTAACGGAGTGCCAGTCTCCTCATATGTGTCCGTTAGTGCTGATAGTGGAGTCATCCATGCAGTGCGCTCTTTTGACTACGAACAGATGAAAGATTTCCACTTCCGCGTCAAAGCGCAGGATGGAGGCTCTCCTCCACTCAGTAGCAATGTGACTGTGAAAGTACTGATCCAGGACCAGAATGACAACCCTCCTCAGGTTCTGTACCCAGTCCAGACTGGTGGCTCGCTGGTGGCTGAAATGGTGCCTCGTTCAGCAGATGTGGGCTATCTGGTCACTAAAGTGGTGGCTGTTGATGTGGACTCTGGACAGAATGCCTGGCTCTCCTATAAACTGCAGAAAGCCACAGACAGGGCGCTGTTTGAAGTGGGCTTACAGAATGGAGAAATAAGAACTATCCGCCAAGTCACTGATAAAGATGCTGTGAAACAAAGACTGACTGTTATAGTGGAGGACAACGGGCAGCCCTCTCGTTCAGCTACAGTCATTGTTAACGTGGCGGTGGCGGACAGCTTTCCTGAAGTGCTGTCTGAGTTCACAGACTTTACACAAGACAAGGAGTACAACGACAACCTGACTTTCTACTTGGTGTTGGCTTTGGCTGTAGTTTCCTTCCTCTTCATCACGTGTTTAGTGGTTATTATATCAGTGAAGATCTACAGATGGAGACAGTCTCGCATCATGTTTCACTCCAATCTCCCTGTGATTCCGTATTATCCACCACGTTACTCAGACACTTTGGGGACTGGGACTCTCCAACACGTGTACAACTACGAGGTGTGCAGGACGACTGACTCCAGAAAGAGTGACTGTAAGTTTGGCACAGTTGGTAGTCAGAACGTGCTGATAATGGACCCCAGTTATACAGGGACGATACAGCGGATACAGAGTGAGAAGAGCATCCTGGATGAACCAGACTCTCCTCTAGAGGTGAGTTTTTATGAATTTAGCTTCGTCTCTGTACCGTCATTTGTTTTTCAGTGTTTAATTGCAGTAATAGTCAAGTTTTCTACACTATTTCGGTATTTCCAGGACCATGGACAGCACCATGTCACCTAAATTCTCCACTATAGGCTTTATAATTATCCTCAGGCATGTGACTTTGACTTAGTTGCTTTATGTGTTAAAGCAAACTGATATCCCCCTTTAAAGGTTAGACTGCGTTCACCTTGTTTTTAATAGCAAACCTTTTATGGCTTCCAGCCACAAATAATGGAGAATGGCAATTTGTAACACTTAACATTTTTATCAATGCGTCTACCTATTCCACTTTATCGTTCAATTGTACAGAATTTCTATAGTAAATATATTTTGTTGGTATTTTTTTAATCAGCAATGTTTTTGAGTCACTTGTCTGGCTTTGGGGTAAGTTTTTGTGAAGGTATTTGATTGAATGTCCAAAAGGCTATTCCAGTATAGTTTCATTATATTTTATTTTAGATTGAGCATACAGTACATGTTTACTAGATGCATATCAAACACATGGTCTCATAATGATTCTTTTTTTTTTTTACCAATATAATACATCATATGTTTAAATTGGTACATGCAATATTTGTATCTGCATCAAAGGACGTATGATGGTCAGTAATGTCAGCCATGTTTACACTTTCATTTTTTCAGGACCTCAGACAGCGACATCTTATCTCTGCCCCCTCCATTTCCCATCCAGAAGTGTTTTTTTATTTATTTATTTTTTAATATTTTGGTAGTTCCTTTCCCCTTCGTTTCTAATGAGTTGTTTGTTTTCGTCTTATACTTTTGTTAAGATGTGGTTCGTATCTCTTACGGACACAATTGTATTGCTCAGAATCCACAGTAAAGTGAGAAACACTCTCCTTAAACAGTTGTAGTGGCATCTCACCGTGTTTTTTATGCTATTATTACCGTATTTCAAGTTACATGTTCTAGTATGTCTACTGGACCGACTACTTCACGTTTGTTCTCTGTAGTTTTGTGTTATGAACTCTAAGGGCCGCTGTTGACCAGAGTGTGCACGACTGAGAGTAATGCTGTAGCAGCACCTCCCATGTAACATCACCATAATGAAGAGATACACGAAGGGAAAGAACGGACTTTTGGGATATATGATAACGACACGACGACCTCTGAGACTGTTCTTTTCATTGTGCGGATTGTACAGCTGCGAAATCGATGTTTTGACACTGATTGATTTTAATTCATTGGATTTTTAACCGGACTGTCGAGACTTGCGGAGAAAATACACCGATAGAACAATGAAAGGACAAGCGCTGTTGTTCATCTCTCTCCTATCGCTGGGCTCAGTGATTGGGCAAGTCAGCTACACAATACCGGAGGAAATGACGAAAGGCTCTTTCATCGGTAATATAGCACAAGATTTAGGTTTAGAAAACAAACGTTTGACTTCTGGTAAAGCTCGAATTTATACTCGAGACAGCGACGGGTACATCGAGCTGAACAGAGAAAGGGGAGTCCTCCTCGTCAAAGAGAGAATCGACAGAGAGGCGCTTTGCAGACAGACGACGCCTTGTGCTTTACATTTTCAGATTATTTTGGAGAATCCAATGGAATTTTACAGCGTTACAGTGCAGATCACGGATATAAATGATAACGCACCAACCTTTGAAGAAGGACAAATTAAATTTAAAATAAGTGAGTCAGCTGTTATCGGGGCACAATTTGTGCTGGAAAGGGCTGTCGATATGGATGTTGGAATAAATGATCTTCAAAGGTACGAATTAAAACCAACTGATAATTTTGCTCTAAAACTGCAAACTAACGCAGATGGGAATAAAAACGTTGAGATGGTACTACAGAAGCCTTTAGACCGAGAGAAACAAGAGCAGATATCTCTTGTGTTAACGGCTGTAGATGGAGGAGAGCCGCAGATGTCAGGAACAATGCTGATTGTTATTACAGTTTTAGACGCTAATGATAATGCCCCCGTTTTTACGCAGCCAACATACAAAGCTACAGTTCATGAGAACTCACCTAAAGGAACAGTTGTTGCCACTGTTTCAGCCTCAGATGCAGATCAGGGTTCAAACGGTAAAATAACATATTCAATCACTAATACATTAGATGATGTCAGAAAAGTGTTTAAGATAAACAGGGAAAACGGTGAAGTTACTCTAATTGGAAATGTTGATTATGAGGAGTCGCGAAATTTTCAAATAAATGTACGTGCTAGTGACGACGGAGGACTCACAGATTCGTGTAAATTAATCGTAGATGTGCAGGATGTAAATGACAACAGGCCTGAAATTAACATAATGTCAAAGTCAAATGTTATAGCAGAGGATGCCCAACTCAATACTGTGGTTACGATGATAAATATTGAGGACAAGGACACTGGAGAAAATGGGAAAGTGCAGTGTTTTATTAGTGAAAATGTACCATTCATTTTAAAAACATCAACCACTAATTTCTATAGTTTGGTAACCGACAGTGAATTAGACAGGGAGAGATTATCTGAGTGTAATATCACGGTGACCTGCTCTGATGAGGGAGTGCCCTCCCTCTCCAGCAGCGTCACTCTCACCTTACAGATCTCTGATGTGAATGATAACGCGCCTGTCTTTGAGAGGAGCACATATGAGGCCTACATTGTTGAAAACAACACACCAGGTCTCTCTATATTCACAGTGAAAGCCAGAGACGCTGACTGGAACCAGAACTCCCGTGTTTCTTACATTTTGGAGGACTCCTCTGTTAACGGAGTGCCAGTCTCCTCATATGTGTCCGTTAGTGCTGATAGTGGAGTCATCCATGCAGTGCGCTCTTTTGACTACGAGCAGATCAAAGATTTCCACTTCCGCGTCAAAGCGCAGGATGGAGGCTCCCCTCCACTCAGTAGCAATGTGACTGTGAAAGTACTGATCCAGGACCAGAACGACAACCCTCCTCAGGTTCTGTACCCAGTCCAGACTGGAGGCTCTCTGGTGGCTGAAATGGTGCCTCGTTCAGCAGATGTGGGCTATCTGGTCACTAAAGTGGTGGCTGTTGATGTGGACTCTGGACAGAATGCCTGGCTCTCCTATAAACTGCAGAAAGCCACAGACAGGGCACTGTTTGAAGTGGGCTTACAGAATGGAGAAATAAGAACTATCCGCCAAGTCACTGATAAAGATGCTGTGAAACAAAGACTGACTGTTATAGTGGAGGACAACGGGCAGCCCTCTCGTTCAGCTACAGTCATTGTTAACGTGGCGGTGGCGGACAGCTTTCCTGAAGTGCTGTCTGAGTTCACAGACTTTACACAAGACAAGGAGTACAACGACAACCTGACTTTCTACTTAGTGTTGGCTTTGGCTGTAGTTTCCTTCCTCTTCATCACGTGTTTAGTGGTTATTATATCAGTGAAGATCTACAGATGGAGACAGTCTCGCGTCATGTTTCACTCCAATCTCCCTGTGATTCCGTATTATCCACCACGTTACTCAGACACTCTGGGGACAGGGACTCTCCAACACGTGTACAACTACGAGGTGTGCAGGACGACTGACTCCAGAAAGAGTGACTGTAAATTCGGCATAGCCGGTAGTCAGAACGTGCTGATAATGGACCCCAGTTCTACAGGAACGATGCAGCGGATACAGAGTGAGAAGAGCATCCTGGATGAACCAGACTCTCCTCTAGAGGTTAGACTGCTTTAACATATTTTTTTTACAAACCACTGTCACTGACATTTTTCAACTCTAAAGCTCCTAGTTTCCAGGTAGAAAAGGGACATAAGATCTTTTGAAAATCATATTATTTTAAACTCTCTGTCCTCTAGGCCTACCATATTATGTTTAGTCTCCAAAATGTATTCGATCAGTGCTTTAATATATTTGTATACCTCCCTGCTGATGATCAGTTTTTCGATAGTGATTTTTAATATATTGGCTTTGGCTTCATCTGAATAAAGAGACAGAGGCTGATACATATCTGTCTTTTTTACCTTCTGACTTAGCAGAGTATGTGGAATCGTATCTGATTGTTTCAATACTTCCTGCTCATATAAATCAACTTTTGTTCTTACTGCCATTGATTTTGAACATACAGTCGACAAACAATGTGATATACTTGACTTCGTTTTGGTCATTAATATAGTTTTTGGGGCAAAAGTCATGGTATGGATTTTAAATTTTGGCAGGTGAATTTGTGTCTGTTGGCGGGATTTGTTTGGTGATGTCGGTCATCTATCAGAATATATTCATGTCAGAACATCGGACAGCGACTATGACTTTATCAGCTTTTTTCCTCTTGTTTCAAATCCATCTAGTCAGATATGTTTATACACTATTCAGCTTCAGAAATTATTTCTTGTCAGCCAGTCTTTTGAATATATTATATTATGTTGGATTTCTGCAGTTTTATAGTATGGACTCTTAGGGCCGCTGTTGGCCAGAGTGTTGACGGTTAACAGTAGGGTTGCAGCAGCACCTCCCATGCAACATCGACATAAGAAAGACAGAGCACGAAGAGAAAGAACGGACACTTGAATCATGTAGAACATTTGAAAGAGGACGTCGACATCTGGGACTTTATTTCTCTTGTGTGGATTATACAGGCGATACGTTAACGTTTGATATTGCAAACATTGTCGGTTTTGTGAGCTAAAAACAAACGGAAACGGTCTGGATAGAACAATGACGAGGCACGTACTGCTGTTGATCTGCCTCTTCTCCGTTGGCGCGGTGCTTGGGCAAGTCAGCTACACTATTCCAGAGGAAATGGCCAAAGGATCTTTAGTGGGTAATATAGTGCAGGATTTAGGTTTACAAACCAAACGTCTAGTATCTGGTAAAGCGCGAATTTATACTCGAGACAGTGATGAGTACATCGAGCTGAACAGAGAAAGGGGGGTCCTCCTCGTCAAAGAGAGAATCGACAGAGAGGCGCTTTGCAGAAGGACGACACCGTGCGCTTTGCATTTTCAGATTATTTTGGAGAATCCTATGGAATTCTACAGTATTACAGTCCAGATGACAGATATTAATGATAATAAACCAACCTTTGAAAAAAATGAGATGAAATTCAAAATAAGTGAGTCAGCGGTTATCGGCGCAAAATTTGTGCTTGAAAGGGCTGTGGATCTTGATGTTGGAGTAAATGATCTTAAAGGCTACGAATTAAAACCAACTGATAATTTTGCTCTGAAATTGCGCAATAACGCAGATGGCAATACAAACGTTGAGATGGTGCTGCAGAAGCCTTTAGACCGAGAGAAACAAGAGCAGATATCTCTTGTGTTAACGGCTGTAGATGGAGGAGAGCCGCAGATGTCAGGAACAATGCTGATTGTTATTACAGTTTTAGACGTGAATGATAATGCCCCCGTTTTTACGCAGCCAACATACAAGGCTACAGTTCATGAGAACTCACCTAAAGGAACAGTTGTTGCCACTGTTTCAGCCTCAGATGCAGATCAGGGTTCTAACGGTAAAATAACATATTCAATCACTAATACGTTAGATGATATAAGGGAAGTATTTGAGGTAAATGAAGAAAACGGGGATGTTACTTTAATTGGAAATATTGATTTTGAAGATTCACGAAACTATCAAATAAATGTACTTGCTAGTGATGAGGGAGGACTGACAGATTCTTCAAAATTAATTGTTGATGTGCATGACGTGAATGACAACAAGCCGGCAATCGATATAATGTCAAAGTCAACTGTTATATCAGAGGATGCCAAACTCAATACAGTTGTTACAATGATAAACATCGAAGACAAGGACTCAGGAGAAAACGGAGACGTTAAGTGCTTTATCAGTGAAAATGTACCATTCACTTTAAAGACATCAACAAATAATTTCTATAGTTTAGTGACAGACAGTGATTTAGATAGAGAGACAGCCTCTGAGTATAATATAACGGTGACCTGCTCTGATGAGGGAGTGCCCTCCCTCTCCAGCAGCGTCACTCTCACCTTACAGATCTCTGATGTGAATGATAACGCACCTGTCTTTGAGAGGAGCTCATATGAGGCCTTCATTGTTGAAAACAACGCACCAGGTCTCTCTATATTCACAGTGAAAGCCAGAGACGCTGACTGGAACCAGAACGCCCGTGTTTCTTACATACTGGAGGACTCCTCTGTTAACGGAGTGCCAGTCTCCTCATATGTGTCCGTTAGTGCTGATAGTGGAGTCATCCATGCAGTGCGCTCTTTTGACTACGAGCAGATCAAAGACTTCCACTTCCGTGTCAAAGCGCAGGATGGAGGCTCCCCTCCACTCAGTAGCAATGTGACTGTGAAAGTACTGATCCAGGACCAGAACGACAACCCTCCACAGGTTCTGTACCCAGTCCAGACTGGTGGCTCTCTGGTGGCTGAAATGGTGCCTCGTTCAGCAGATGTGGGCTATCTGGTCACTAAAGTGGTGGCTGTTGATGTGGACTCTGGACAGAATGCCTGGCTCTCCTATAAACTGCAGAAAGCCACAGACAGGGCGCTGTTTGAAGTGGGCTTACAGAATGGAGAAATAAGAACTATCCGCCAAGTCACTGATAAAGATGCTGTGAAACAAAGACTGACTGTTATAGTGGAGGACAACGGGCAGCCCTCTCGTTCAGCTACAGTCATTGTTAACGTGGCGGTGGCGGACAGCTTCCCTGAAGTGCTGTCTGAGTTCACTGACTTTACACAAGACAAGGAGTACAATGACAACCTGACTTTCTACTTAGTGTTGGCTTTGGCTGTAGTTTCCTTCCTCTTCATCACGTGTTTAGTGGTTATTATATCAGTGAAGATCTACAGATGGAGACAGTCCCGAATCCTGTTTCACTCCAATCTCCCTGTGATTCCGTATTATCCACCACGTTACTCAGACACTTTGGGGACAGGGACTCTCCAACACGTGTACAACTACGAGGTGTGCAGGACGACTGACTCCAGAAAGAGTGACTGTAAATTCGGCATAGCCGGTAGTCAGAACGTGTTGATAATGGACCCCAGTTCTACAGGAACGATGCAGCGGATACAGAGTGAGAAGAGCATCCTGGATGAACCAGACTCTCCACTAGAGGTGAGGCCTTCCACAAATAGCAATAACACATTTTTCGGAGCAAAGAAAACTGTCTATCATTAGTCTATTTAGATCATTTGGTTCAGTATGCCGTAATACGTGATCTTCAGCACCACGGGCAGTGCTTGACAAATTATCGTACATTTTGCCATTGCAGAGTATCTGCAACAGCTCAGTTATCCTTTATTTGTATACTATGTCCGTCATTCTTGAAGTTCCTCGTCATTGTGTGTGTGTATGCTTGCCTTACTCTCCATGTCTCGCACTGAATGTTATCGTGCACTTTCTTTCATGAAAATATCATGTCAGCAGCAACTAGTGGAGTAATGTTGACATACATTTGTCTTATTTAGACAAGTTTATCTAGTTTTTTCGCGTTTCATCATTCTTATTTTTATAATTTATTCAAAACGAGTTTGGTAATACGGAGAATCATGCCACACAAAGCAACTATTTCCAGATCTTCGAATGATATTGCATTGTGCGTGTTGTGTGCGCATGCGCGCGCGCGTGTTTGTGGGTGTGTAGTACTCCCTAATATCCAGTCTTATGCAGTTTCGTGTTCTGTACTCGTAGGGACGCTGTTGGCCAGTGTGTGGTAGTTTCACTGCAGATTTCATCAGCACCTCCCAGATCATTTATATTTGTGAGAAGCAAGGCCGACACAAGGCACATTGCGAGTTACCGAGAACACTGCACACGGGCAAAGAAACTGGAAATATATTGATCGACATTTGTGTTGATGGTTCTTCATTCTTAATCATCCAGTGATTGGAATACGACTGTCTCATTTGCGGATTTTTTTCTTGATTCTCTGTGATCTTATAATCGTTGAACGAAACAATGAGACGGCAAGTACTATTGTTTTTCTCGATGCTTTTTTTCTGTCCCGTGCTTGGGCAGGTCAGCTATTCTATTCCCGAGGAAATGTCAAAAGGCTCGTTGATTGGCAACATTGCACAAGATTTAGGTTTAGATTTAAAACGTCTGAAAACAGGAAAAGCTCGCTTGCATGTTGGAAACGGGGCAGAATACATCGAGTTGAATAAAGAAAAGGGTCTCCTTCTCATCAAAGAGAGAATGGACAGAGAGGCGTTATGCAAGCAAGCGACTCCTTGCGCTTTACATTTTCAAATAATTTTGGAAAACCCCATCGAGTTCTTTCGCGTTACGGTAGAAATAACAGATATAAATGACAACGCCCCAATATTTAAAATGAATAATATGCTTTTTGAGATTAGCGAATTGGCTGTCAGGGGGTCCACATTTGTATTAGAGAGAGCATTAGATTATGACGTCGGTATGAACGGACTCAAGAGCTATTCCCTTTACCCAACAGATAATTTCGTTTTAAAACTCATCGACAATGCAGGTGGAGAAAAGGAGGTAGAGATGGTCTTGGAAAAACCTCTCGATCGCGAGAAAAAAGAGCAACTGACTTTAACACTAACAGCCGTCGACGGAGGTGAACCTCAGCTGTCAGGGACAGTGCAAATTCATGTCACTGTCTTAGATGTGAATGACAATGCTCCGGTGTTTACGAAGTCAACTTATAAAGCAAGTTTAATGGAAAACTCCCAGAAGGGAACTTCATTAATGACTGTAACAGCCACAGATATAGATCAAGGCACGAATGGTGTTGTAACGTACTCCATTTCCAGTAACACTGAGGGAATTTTGGATTTATTTGAAATTGATGGGACAAGTGGTGAGGTACGTTTGATTGGCAAAATAGATTATGAAATATCAAAACATTATCAGTTAGATGTTAAAGCAAGAGATCAAGGGGGGCTCACTGGCTCATGCAAAATATTATTTGACATTATTGATGTGAATGACAATATTCCTATAATAGATTTAATGTCAACAACACAATCTCTTCCGGAAGATTCAACATTTCAAACAGTGGTTGCTGTTATGAATGTGCATGATGCTGACTCGGAAACGAACGGAGAAGTTCAATGTTTTTTGAGTGAAAGTTTGACTTTTATCATTGAAAATACATCGAATGGTTTCTATAGCATACGAACAAGCAGTGAATTAGACAGAGAGACAGCCTCTCAGTATAATATCACTGTGACCTGCTCTGATGAGGGAGTGCCCTCCCTCTCCAGCAGCGTCAATCTCACCTTACAGATCTCTGATGTGAATGATAACGCGCCTGTTTTTGAGAGGAGCTCATATGAGGCCTACATTGTAGAAAGCAACACACCAGGTCTCTCTATATTCACAGTGAAAGCCAGAGACGCGGACTGGAACCAAAACGCCCGTGTTTCTTACATACTGGAGGACTCCTCTGTTAACGGAGTGCCAGTCTCTTCATATGTGTCCGTTAGTGCTGATAGTGGAGTCATCCATGCAGTGCGCTCTTTTGACTACGAACAGATGAAAGATTTCCACTTCCGCGTCAAAGCGCAGGATGGAGGCTCCCCTCCCCTCAGTAGCAATGTGACTGTGAAAGTAATGATCCAGGACCAGAACGACAACCCTCCTCAGGTTCTGTATCCAGTCCAGACTGGTGGCTCTCTGGTGGCTGAAATGGTGCCTCGTTCCGCAGATGTGGGCTATCTGGTCACTAAAGTGGTGGCTGTTGATGTGGACTCTGGACAGAATGCCTGGCTCTCCTATAAACTGCAGAAAGCCACAGACAGGGCGCTGTTTGAAGTGGGCTTACAGAATGGAGAAATAAGAACTATCCGCCAAGTCACTGATAAAGATGCTGTGAAACAAAGACTGACTGTTATAGTGGAGGACAACGGGCAGCCCTCTCGTTCAGCTACAGTCATTGTTAACGTGGCGGTGGCGGACAGCTTCCCTGAAGTGCTGTCTGAGTTCACTGACTTTACACAAGACAAGGAGTACAATGACAACCTGACTTTCTACTTAGTGTTGGCTTTGGCTGTAGTTTCCTTCCTCTTCATCACGTGTTTAGTGGTTATTATATCAGTGAAGATCTACAGATGGAGACAGTCTCGCGTCCTGTTTCACTCCAATCTCCCTGTGATTCCGTATTATCCACCACGTTACTCAGACACTTTGGGGACAGGGACTCTCCAACACGTGTACAACTACGAGGTGTGCAGGACGACTGACTCCAGAAAGAGTGACTGTAAATTCGGCAGAGCCGGTAGTCAGAACGTGCTGATAATGGACCCGAGTTCTACAGGAACGATGCAGCGGATACAGAGTGAGAAGAGCATCCTGGATGAACCAGACTCTCCTTTAGAGGTTAGAATTCCCCTTATTTGGTTGTTGCAAAGCTTCATAATGAGATGTGTGTCTGATTGCTGACAGCAGAATTTCAGCACCTTGGACAGAGGCAGTACAATGTAATCCACGTGCACTCTCTCCCTCTCCCTCTCTCTCTCGCTCTCTCTCTCGCTCTTTTATTTTGTGTCATATCGTTGTACTAATGTTTGTTCAGTTGTTTGTGTGTTTTATCTTTTTGTATTTCGGTTTACGTGATGTTTTGATGGACGGTGCTTCATTTTACATTTAGTCTACCAGTAATGCATATAATGCCTATTTTGAAACAATTTCAACTGATATTTTGCTTGTCTTGCAATATCCCTTTTTGAACTCCATGGGCCGCTGTTGGTTAACGTGTTGTAGCTCTGGACAGGATTTGAAGCAGATCCTCCCACGTTATGTCGTTATTTCAGAGAAAGAAAAAGGGAGAACGCACTCTAAACGAACATTACCCCTCAGATGGACATGCTGAGCGCATAGGCTCTTCTGTGGATTTGTGGATTTTCTCGATATTCTTTTATCAAGTCATTTTCACATGGATATATTTTTGTTGTGAAAGCGAGTGTAACACCCTTTTTGTGTCGCAAACGTAAATTACGGATAGAACAATGGGACGGCAAGTACTGCTTTTCATCATGATCTTCTTTCTCGGTTCAGTTCTCGGCCAGGTCAGCTACTCTATTCCGGAGGAAATGGCAAAGGGTTCTGTAGTGGGCAACATAGCACGGGATTTAGGTTTGGATGTGAAAAGATTAAAGTCAGGTAAATCCCGGATATTTACGGGCGACAGTGCAGAATACATCGAGCTGAGTAGGGACAGAGGAGTCCTCCTCGTGAAAGAGAGAATCGACAGAGAGTCGCTCTGCAGACAGACTACGCCTTGTGCTTTACATTTGCAGATTATTCTAGAAAACCCAATGGAGCTTTTTCGAATAACAGTAGAGATAACTGATATCAACGATAACAGTCCGAATTTTAAAAATGAAGAGAAACGTTTTGAAATTAGCGAATCGGCAGTTATAGGATCCAGATTTGTGTTGGAAAGAGCGGTGGATGCAGACATTGGCTTAAATGGATTGAAAAATTACACCTTGAAACCGACTGATCATTTTGTACTGAACATACAAAGTCATTCAGATGGAATTAAAAAGGTTGAAATGGTCTTGCACAAGCCGTTAGATCGAGAGAAAGAACAACACATATCGTTGTTGTTGACAGCTGTAGATGGAGGAGAACCTCAGATGTCTGGTACGGTAAAGATTCACGTGACTGTGCTCGATGCAAACGACAATGCTCCTGTGTTTATGCAGTCGCTTTACAAGGCCGCGATAGCCGAAAATTCTCCAATCGGAACAACATTGATCACTGTAAGTGCTTCTGATGCAGATAAAGGAACAAACGGGGAAGTTTCTTATTCAGTATCGACCACTATGGACAGTATATCTGATATATTTACAATAAACAAAAACGGTGAAGTCATATTAGTTGGTGAAGTTGACTTTGAAAAAGCCAAGTATTACCGAATTGATATCGAAGCTCAAGACAGCGGTGGTCTTTCTGATTCCAGTAAGATTATTGTTGATGTTATTGATATTAATGATAATAAGCCTGGAATCAGTATACTTTCCAAATCTGATTCAATCCCAGAAGACTCTCCCCAAAATACAGTTATTGTTATGTTCAGTGTCCTTGACCCAGATTCAAGTAACAATGGTCAAGTGAACTGCAGAATAAATGGCAACATACCATTTACTATCACAACTTCATCGAACGATTTCTATAGTTTAGTGACAGACAGTGATTTAGACAGAGAGACAGCCTCGCAGTATAATATAACAGTGACCTGCTCTGATGAGGGAGTGCCCTCCCTCTCCAGCAGCGTCACTCTCACCTTACAGATCTCTGATGTGAATGATAACGCGCCTGTCTTTGAGAGGAGCTCGTATGAGGCCTACATTGTAGAAAACAACACACCAGGTCTCTCTATATTCACAGTAAAAGCCAGAGACGATGACTGGAACCAGAACGCCCGTGTTTCTTACATACTGGAGGACTCCTCTGTTAACGGAGTGCCAGTCTCCTCATATGTGTCCGTTAGTGCTGATAGTGGAGTCATCCATGCAGTGCGCTCTTTTGACTATGAGCATTTGAAAGATTTCCACTTCCGCGTCAAAGCGCAGGATGGAGGCTCCCCTCCACTCAGTAGCAATGTGACTGTGAAAGTAATGATCCAGGACCAGAACGACAACCCTCCTCAGGTTCTGTACCCAGTCCAGACTGGTGGCTCTCTGGTGGCTGAAATGGTGCCTCGTTCAGCAGATGTGGGCTATCTGGTCGCTAAAGTGGTGGCTGTTGATGTGGACTCTGGACAGAATGCCTGGCTCTCCTATAAACTGCAGAAAGCCACAGACAGGGCGCTGTTTGAAGTGGGCTTACAGAATGGAGAAATAAGGACTATCCGCCAAGTCACTGATAAAGATGCTGTGAAACAAAGACTGACTGTTATAGTGGAGGACAACGGGCAGCCCTCTCGTTCAGCTACAGTCATTGTTAACGTGGCGGTGGCGGACAGCTTCCCTGAAGTGCTGTCTGAGTTCACTGACTTTACACAAGATAAGGAGTACAATGACAACCTGACTTTCTACTTAGTGTTGGCTTTGGCTGTAGTTTCCTTCCTCTTCATCACGTGTTTAGTGGTTATTATATCAGTGAAGATCTACAGATGGAGACAGTCCCGCACCATGTTTCACTCCAATCTCCCTGTGATTCCGTATTATCCACCACGTTACTCAGACACTTTGGGGACAGGGACTCTCCAACACGTGTACAACTATGAGGTGTGCAGGACGACTGACTCCAGAAAGAGTGACTGTAAGTTCGGCATAGCCGGTAGTCAGAACGTGCTGATAATGGACCCCAGTTATACAGGAACGATGCAGCGGATACAGAGTGAGAAGAGCATCCTGGATGAACCAGACTCTCCTCTAGAGGTTAGTCTCATGTGATTGCACAAAATAATTACCTTTTTTTATGTATTCATTATGTTGTTAACTAAACTTGGATCTCTTGGAAACCTCAGAATCATAAATAATGAACTCATGCTTTCTACAGTTGCCATCCTATCACCTTTAATCGCTTCATAAAGACATCTTTAACTTCACGTTTTAATTATTTTTTAAAACCCTTAACTTGTTGTCTTTGGAGCAAAGTTCAGCAGCATTCATATTTTGGCTCGTTTTAACTTTAACCATACAAGTCCAAAGTTATTCATCGTTGAGGTGTGTGGAAAATCTGGGAACACCTTGGAATATTTACTTTAAGATCAATTCATGCTAAATAAATATCTAGTGCAGTTGTATGTCATCTATCCCTTTGCATATTTTTCCAGTATCAGCTTTTGTTGGTGAGTTGGTTGTTCACTATCTTTGGTAAACATTTAATAGGATATTTTTAAAAGAGCATTTAGAATTTAGAGATTGCCAGATACAACAGTTCTTGTTGGCCAACTCTTCCCTTGGCAAAACACCCTGCAGATTATAATAAGAATTTCAGTTGTTGGTTGCAGATGTTAGAGTGCATATAGATGATGTGTCCTGCTCACACACATGAGTCACAGTGTACATTCACTTATCACACTTGTTCCTCCTGACTTACTATAATATCCTCCTAAAATTCTGATTGCATATTTGTCATCTATATGTTTCCCTATTAAAGACAATGCTTTCTTCAAGTCTGCAGCTGTTGTTTGGTTTCCAAGCGTAAGGTTAACAAGTGTAGTGACTAAGTAACAGATACATAATGTGCTAATTTGTCAACTATGTATGCTTTATCAGAAAATGGATTTTAATGAGCCAACAATTTGGAAGTTGGTCTTGATTTGAATCCGGACTTTTTGTCAGCAGCAAGCTTGCTATAAACCTTTGTACATCTATGGGGTGCATTTATTGATTTAAGAACTGAAAGTGCTGTGTTAAGACAAGAATGAATCCAAGTTTTTTTATTGTGTACTTTTTATTAGCTCTTTCTACTCTTGTGTATTTTAATAGAATATTTGACATTGAAATATATGGCTTGGTCTGGAAATCTCCTTCATGTTGAATAAGAATCATCATTTCCAAAATGGCAATCTTTCTTCATCCTGCTTTACAACTGCGACATTATCACCTCATTTGTTATAAAATCCATGGGTTCTGCCTATATGTTAATATTATTGCGCATTCAGCACCAGTGTCATGGACAGCGCTATCTAGATATGGACACTACAAAAGACACACCAGTGCAACAGGCAAAGCATTATGGCCCATTATTCCAAAACACATATTTGCAGTGTCCCTCTCCTGAATATTGTCCCACCACTTGTGTGAATGTACATTTTTGTGGCATATTACTGTTGCTAAAGATTGGGTGAACATGTTCAGTTGCATAACTTATCAGCTTGGTCCTGTTCATACCTGACAAGACTGGAGGAAGAGTTCGAGTTGGAAAATAAGTTTTATATACTAGCTGCTGAGTGATGGCAAATGATTTTTCTTCCCAGCGGTCATTGTATTATCCCAGCAGCGAAAAAGGCCAATTACAAATAGCATAATATTTGTATAAGGCTCATTAAGACCCCCATTCCTCAAATGTATTTGTAAGAGAAGAATTACTTAAACATGCAATCATATCTGTCTTCAATTAAAAAGGGACGCTTAAGTTAATATTCAGTTAGTTTTTTTTGAGGCAGATAATATTTAAGGATTAAACTATTTCTTATCAACTCAACACCCTTTTATTCTTTGTATTTAAATCATTACTCTCTTGATTGAAGAAACTACCTAACAACTGAGCTCCCAACATATGTATCCACGTGAGGCCTATTAATTGAGCAGTTAACTTTTTTTTCAAAAGTAAGCCATGGCTTTATTTTCTCTGTAATGACTGAAAGTCGTATGTATTTCTTCATATTGAATCTCCTACTGCATAGTGTAGTTTCCTGCAGTGCAAGTGTTTGGACTCTCAGGGCCGCTGTTGGCCAATGTAGAGCCTAGCCCCATCGTTTGTTACATTAAACAGAGAAAGAGACACCCATACTGCACACAAGCTCCGTTGCAGACACCGGGAGATATCTGAGCTGCGATTTATCTATTTTTGATTCAAGAAACACGAAGATAATTAATCTTCATCGGGAACCCTTTGTAATAGACGGACCTTAACGCTTTGGAATACATCTTTTTACGTCTACAGTATTTGTCGAATTTAAAATGTCGGACAGAACAATGAGACGGCAAGTACTGTTGTTTATCTCGCTTCTTTCCCTGTGCTCAGTGTTTGGGCAGGTCACCTACTCCATTCCCGAGGAAATGTCAAAAGGATCTCTAGTTGGGAACATAGCGCAGGATTTAGGGTTGGACTTGAAAAGATTGAAAGCAGGTAGAGCTGGCATATATACAGAGGACAATGCAGAATACATCGAGCTGAATAAAGACAGAGGAGTCCTGCTTGTGAAAGAGAGAATCGACAGAGAGGCGCTCTGTGGACAGACGACACCTTGCGCTTTACATCTTCAAATAACGCTGGAAGACCCGATTGAATTCTTTACTGTTACGGTCGGAATTAATGACATTAACGATAATGCACCCAACTTTAAAAAGGATGAGATGAAATTTAGGATTAGTGAGTCGGCTGTGATTGGAGCAAAATTTGTACTAGAAAGGGTTATGGATCTGGATGTTGGTGTGAACGGATTGCAGGGTTATTCGCTAAAACCAACAGACAATTTTCAACTGAAGCTCCAAAATCAGCAAGATGGGAGTAAAAAAGTAGAGATGGTTTTGCAAAAACATCTAGACCGAGAGGCTCAAGACCACCTCTCTTTAATTCTCACAGCTACCGATGGTGGAGATCCTCAGCTCTCGGGAACAATGCGAATAGAAATTGCAGTGCTAGACGTCAATGACAATGCCCCAGTATTTACGCAGGAAGTATATAAGGTTACAATAATGGAAACTGCTACGAAGGGCACAATTTTGAGTACCGTTAGTGCTGTAGATGCAGATCAAGGTTCAAATGGAAAGGTGTCCTATTCAATAACAAACACGTTGGATGATGTCCCTGTTATGTTTCAAATCGACGAAGAAAATGGCGTGGTAGCTTTATCTGGGAACCTGGATTATGAAAAGGCACATCACTATGAAATACACGTCCAAGCTAGTGATGATGGAGGACTCACAGATTCGTGTAAGATTATTGTTGAGGTGACCGATACGAACGATAATCACCCATCTATAAATATCATGTCTAAAACTAATTCAATATCGGAGGGTTCTAGGCCAGGAACTGTGGTTACAATATTTAATGTTCAAGATCCTGACTCTGGAGATAATGGCAAAGTTGCATGCAACATCGAAGAACAAATGCCTTTCCTGATGAAAACGACGTCGAAAAAATTCTTTAGCCTCGTAACAGACAGTGAATTAGACAGAGAGACAGCCTCTGAGTATAATATAACTGTGACCTGCTCTGATGAGGGAGTGCCCTCCCTCTCCAGCAGCGTCACTCTCACCTTACAGATCTCTGACGTGAATGATAACGCGCCTGTCTTTGACAGGAGCTCATATGAGGCCTTCATTGTAGAAAACAACACACCAGGTCTCTCTATATTCACAGTGAAAGCCAGAGACGCTGACTGGAACCAGAACGCCCGTGTTTCTTACATACTGGAGGACTCCTCTGTTACCGGAGTGCCAGTCTCCTCATATGTGTCCGTTAGTGCTGATAGTGGAGTCATCCATGCAGTGCGCTCTTTCGACTACGAGCAGATCAAAGATTTCCACTTCAGCGTCAAAGCGCAGGATGGAGGCTCCCCTCCACTCAGTAGCAACGTGACTGTGAAAGTAATGATCCAGGACCAGAACGACAACCCTCCTCAGGTTCTGTACCCAGTCCAGACTGGTGGCTCTCTGGTGGCTGAAATGGTGCCTCGTTCAGCAGATGTGGGCTATCTGGTCACTAAAGTGGTGGCTGTTGATGTGGACTCTGGACAGAATGCCTGGCTCTCCTATAAACTGCAGAAAGCCACAGACAGGGCGCTGTTTGAAGTGGGCTTACAGAATGGAGAAATAAGAACTATCCGCCAAGTCACTGATAAAGATGCTGTGAAACAAAGACTGACTGTTATAGTGGAGGACAACGGGCAGCCCTCTCGTTCAGCTACAGTCATTGTTAACGTGGCGGTGGCGGACAGCTTCCCGGAAGTGCTGTCTGAGTTCACTGACTTTACACAAGACAAGGAGTATAATGACAACCTGACTTTCTACTTAGTGTTGGCTTTGGCTGTAGTTTCCTTCCTCTTCATCACGTGTTTAGTGGTTATTATATCAGTGAAGATCTACAGATGGAGACAGTCTCGCGTCCTGTTTCACTCCAATCTCCCTGTGATTCCGTATTATCCACCACGTTACTCAGACACTTTGGGGACAGGGACTCTCCAACACGTGTACAACTACGAGGTGTGCAGGACGACTGACTCCAGAAAGAGTGACTGTAAGTTCGGCAGAGCCGGTAGTCAGAACGTGCTGATAATGGACCCCAGTTCTACAGGAACGATGCAGCGGATACAGAGTGAGAAGAGCATCCTGGATGAACCAGACTCTCCTCTAGAGGTTGGAAAACTTTAATAGTTATAATGTTTCATGTTAATACAAATTTAAGTTGTGTTAGTCAAGGCAGCTGATTTTCATAGTAATCAGAAGATCATCATATATAAATACCTTAGAAGTTTAGGAATTGTCACAACATTCCTTTTTAGGACCATGGACAGCGACACTTAACACTGCTACAGAAAGTGAATATACTCGTATGCTGTTTGTATTTTTTTGTCTTGAGTTCATATCGCCTATTCATATATATAAAAACTCAAAAACATTGTTTGTAGTCACAGCAATCAAGCATTACTAAATTGCTTGAACACGATAGTATCAAATTATATATCGTCGGAAATATCAATATCCCAAGTTAATGGCCAACTATTCTCTGACTGTGAAGTCTCTTGATTAACATTGATTTTACACTGAACTGGTTCTCTCTATTGTAATCTGTATTTTCAACTCAGAGGGTCGCTGTTGGCAAGCGTGTTGCAATTTAGATGTTATTTATTTGTCTGTGTCCTGCCCCTTCGTGTGCATACAGAGGACATAATCGGAGAAAGACAGAATTCACAGTCCGCGCTCATAAGAAACCATGCGAGGGATTGTATAACTGGATATTTAGTTTTGCTTCTAATACTTGGACTGTGGACCATTTTTTGTTTTCTACCTTCACATTGACTGCTTTGGGAATTATTTTGATTTAATGGTGCAGGAAACCATTACGGAGAGAACAATGAGACGGCAAGTACTGTTGTTCCTCTCGGTGCTGTGTCTCAGCTACGTGCTCGGGCAGGTCAGCTATTCCGTTCCCGAAGAAATGGCGAAAGGCTCTGTCGTTGGTAACATAGCGCATGATTTAGGTTTAGATCTCAAAAGGCTGAAATCAGGTAAAGCTCGCGTCTATACGGGAGGCGGTGTAGAATATATCGGGCTGAATAAAGAAAGGGGAGTCCTTTTTATCCAAGAGAGGATAGACAGAGAGGCTTTATGTGGAGAGGCGACGCCTTGCGCTTTACATTTCCAGTTGATTCTGGAAAATCCAATGGAACTATTTCGTGTAACAGTGGAGATCACCGACATAAACGATAATACACCCACTTTTACAAATGCAGAAAAACGCTTTGAAATCAGCGAGTCCGCTGTGATTGGATCGAAATTTGTATTAGAGAAAGCAATCGATTCTGACATTGGGATGAATGGTTTACAACAATACTCACTTTCTCCCACTGATAACTTTGTATTGAAACCTGGAATGCAGGCAGTTGGAAGTAAAAAAGTCGAAATGGTTCTACAGAAGCCTCTTGATCGAGAAAAACAAGAATACATTTCGCTGTTGTTAACTGCTGTAGATGGAGGAGAGCCGCAGATGTCAGGGACAATGCGGATATTTGTCAATGTATTAGATGCGAATGACAACGCACCTGCATTCGCTAAACCTTTATATAGAGCAAAAATACTAGAAAATGCTCCCAAAGGCACCAGCGTAACGACTGTAAGTGCATCTGATAAAGATATCGGCGTGAATGGAGGAGTATCATATCTAATATCAACCAGCGAACGTCTTTTATCTGAACTGTTTAATATAAATTCGAAAACTGGTGAAATTATTCTAGTTGGTGAAATAGATTATGAAAAGGCCAAAAATTATGAAATTGATATTGAAGTTGTAGACAGTGGGGGACTCTCTGATTCCACAAAGGTATTACTTGATGTTGTTGATATTAATGACAATAATCCTCATATAAACGTTGTTTCTAAATCAGAGTCCATATTAGAAGACTCGCCTCCAAACACCGTTATAGCGATGGTAAGTGTAAATGATCCAGATTCAGAGAATAATGGAGATGTAGAGTGTAGTATAGACGGTAACATTCCCTTCAAAATACAAACAACATTAAAGGGGTTTTACACTTTAGTTACAGAAGTCGATTTAGACAGAGAGATCGCTTCTCAATATAATATCACTGTGACCTGCTCTGATGAGGGAGTGCCCTCCCTCTCCAGTAGCGTCACTCTCACCTTAAAGATCTCTGATGTGAATGATAACGTGCCTGTCTTTGAGAGGAACTCATATGAGGCCTACATCTTAGAAAACAACACACCAGGTCTCTCTATATTCACAGTGAAAGCCAGAGACGCTGACTGGAACCAGAACGCCCGTGTTTCTTACATGCTGGAGGACTCCTCTGTTAACGGAGTGCCAGTCTCCTCATATGTGTCCGTTAGTGCTGATAGTGGAGTCATCCATGCAGTGCGCTCTTTTGACTACGAGCAGATCAAAGATTTCCACTTCCGCGTCAAGGCGCAGGATGGAGGCTCCCCTCCACTCAGTAGCAATGTGACTGTGAAAGTAATGATCCAGGACCAGAACGACAACCCTCCTCAGGTTCTGTACCCAGTCCAGACTGGTGGCTCTCTGGTGGCTGAAATGGTGCCTCGTTCAGCAGATGTGGGCTATCTGGTCACTAAAGTGGTGGCTGTTGATGTGGACTCTGGACAGAATGCATGGCTCTCCTATAAACTGCAGAAAGCCACAGACAGGGCGCTGTTTGAAGTGGGCTTACAGAATGGAGAAATAAGAACTATCCGCCAAGTCACTGATAAAGATGCTGTGAAACAAAGACTGACTGTTATAGTGGAGGACAACGGGCAGCCCTCTCGTTCAGCTACAGTCATTGTTAACGTGGCGGTGGCGGACAGCTTCCCTGAAGTGCTGTCTGAGTTCACTGACTTTACACAAGACAAGGAGTACAATGACAACCTGACTTTCTACTTAGTGTTGGCTTTGGCTGTAGTTTCCTTCCTCTTCATCACGTGTTTAGTGGTTATTATATCAGTGAAGATCTACAGATGGAGACAGTCTCGCGTCATGTATCACTCCAATCTCCCTGTGATTCCGTATTATCCACCACGTTACTCAGACACTTTGGGGACAGGGACTCTCCAACACGTGTACAACTACGAGGTGTGCAGGACGACTGACTCCAGAAAGAGTGACTGTAAATTCGGCGGAGCCGGTAGTCAGAACGTGCTGATAATGGACCCCAGTTCTACAGGAACGATGCAGCGGATACAGAGTGAGAAGAGCATCCTGGATGAACCAGACTCTCCTCTAGAGGTTGGAAAACTTTAATAGTTCTAATGTTTCATTGTAATGCAAATGTAGGTTGTATTAGTCAAGGCAGCTGCTTATCGTTGTAATCAGAATATCACCATATATAAATACCTTTGAAGTTTAGGAATTGCCACAATATTCATTTTTAGCACCATGGACAGTGACACGTAACACTGCTACCGAAAGTGAATATACTCATGTGTTGTGTTTGTATTTTTTGTCTTGACTTCATACCGCCTATTCATATATATAATAACTCAAAATCATTTATTGTAGTGACAGCATTCAAACATGTAACTGCGTTCCTTGAACACGATAGTATCAAATTATATATCGTCGGAAATATCAATATCCCAAGTTAATGGCCAGCTATTCTCTGACTGTGAAGCCTCTTGATTAACATTGATTTTACACTGAACTGGTTCTCTCTGTTGTAATCTGTATTTTCAACTCAGAGGGTCGCTGTTGGCAAGCGTGTTGCGATTTAACTAGATGTTATTTTTTTGTCTGTGTCCTGCCCCTTCGTGTGCATACAGAGGACATAATCGGAGAAAGATAGAATTCACAGTCCGCGCTCATAAGAAACCATGCGAGGGATTGTATAACTGGATATTTAGTTTTGCTTCTAATACTTGGACTGTGGACCATTTTTTGTTTTCTACCTTCACATTGACTGCTTTGGGAATTATTTTGATTTAATGGTGCAGGAAACCATTACGGAGAGAACAATGAGACGGCAAGTACTGTTGTTCCTCTCGGTGCTGTGTCTCAGCTACGTGCTCGGGCAGGTCAGCTATTCCGTTCCCGAAGAAATGGCGAAAGGCTCTGTCGTTGGTAACATAGCGCATGATTTAGGTTTAGATCTCAAAAGGATGAAATCAGGTAAAGCTCGCGTCTATACGGGAGGCAGCGTAGAATATATCGGGCTGAATAAAGAAAGGGGAGTCCTTTTTATCCAAGAGAGGATAGACAGAGAGGCTTTATGTGGAGAGGCGACGCCTTGCGCTTTACATTTCCAGTTGATTCTGGAAAATCCAATGGAACTATTTCGTGTAACAGTGGAGATCACCGACATAAACGATAATACACCCACTTTTACAAATGCAGAAAAACGCTTTGAAATCAGCGAGTCCGCTGTGATTGGATCGAAATTTGTATTAGAGAAAGCAATAGATTCTGACATTGGGATGAATGGTTTACAACAATACTCACTTTCTCCCACTGATAACTTTGTATTAAAACTACAAAGTCAAGCAGATGGCACCAAAAAAGTCGAAATGGTTCTACAGAAGCCTCTTGATCGAGAAAAAGAAGATTACATTTCGCTGTTGTTAACTGCTATAGACGGAGGAGAGCCGCAGATGTCAGGGACAATGCGAATATTTGTGAATGTATTAGATGTAAACGACAACGCACCTACATTCGCTAAACCTTTGTATCGAGCAAAAATACTAGAAAATTCTCCAAAAGGCACCAGCGTAACGACTGTAAGTGCATCTGATAAAGATATCGGCGTCAACGGAGAAGTATCATATCTAATATCTGCCAGCAAACGTCTTGTATCTGAAATGTTCAATATCAATTCAAAAACTGGCGAAATTGTTCTAGTCGGTGAAATAGATTATGAAAAGTCAAAAATGTATCAAATTGACATTGAAGTTGTGGACAGTGGGGGACTCTCTGATTCCACTAAAGTTATAGTTGATGTTGTTGATATAAATGACAATAATCCTCATATAAACGTTGTTTCTAAATCAGAGTCCATATTAGAAGACTCCCCTCCGAACACTGTTATAGCGATGGTAAGTGTAAATGATCCAGATTCAGAGAATAATGGAGATGTAGAGTGTAGTATAGACGGTAACATTCCTTTCAAAATACAAACAACGTTGAATGGATTTTATACTTTAGTTACAGAGGTCGATTTAGACAGAGAGATCGCTTCTCAGTATAATATAACTGTGACCTGCTCTGATGAGGGAGTGCCCTCCCTCTCCAGCAGCGTCACTCTCACCTTACAGATCTCTGATGTGAATGATAACGCGCCTGTCTTTGAGAGGAGCTCGTATGAGGCCTATATTATAGAAAACAACACACCAGGTCTCTCTATATTCACAGTGAAAGCCAGAGACGCTGACTGGAACCAGAACGCCCGTGTTTCTTACATACTGGAGGACTCCTCTGTTAACGGAGTGCCAGTCTCCTCATATGTGTCCGTTAGTGCTGATAGTGGAGTCATCCATGCAGTGCGCTCTTTTGACTACGAGCAGATCAAAGACTTCCACTTCCGCGTCAAAGCGCAGGATGGAGGCTCCCCTCCACTCAGTAGCAACGTGACTGTGAAAGTAATGATCCAGGACCAGAACGACAACCCTCCTCAGGTTCTGTACCCAGTCCAGACTGGAGGCTCTCTGGTGGCTGAAATGGTTCCTCGTTCAGCAGAGGTGGGCTATCTGGTCACTAAAGTGGTGGCTGTTGATGTGGACTCTGGACAGAATGCCTGGCTCTCCTATAAACTGCAGAAAGCCACAGACAGGGCGCTGTTTGAAGTGGGCTTACAGAATGGAGAAATAAGAACTATCCGCCAAGTGACTGATAAAGATGCTGTGAAACAAAGACTGACTGTTATAGTGGAGGACAACGGGCAGCCCTCTCGTTCAGCTACAGTCATTGTTAACGTGGCGGTGGCGGACAGCTTCCCTGAAGTGCTGTCTGAGTTCACTGACTTTACACAAGACAAGGAGTACAATGACAACCTGACTTTCTACTTAGTGTTGGCTTTGGCTGTAGTTTCCTTCCTCTTCATCACGTGTTTAGTGGTTATTATATCAGTGAAGATCTACAGATGGAGACAGTCTCGCGTCCTGTTTCACTCCAATCTCCCTGTGATTCCGTATTATCCACCACGTTACTCAGACACTTTGGGGACAGGGACTCTCCAACACGTGTACAACTACGAGGTGTGCAGGACGACTGACTCCAGAAAGAGTGACTGTAAGTTTGGCACAGCTGTTAGTCAGAACGTGCTGATAATGGACCCCAGTTCTACAGGAACGATGCAGCGGATACAGAGTGAAAGGAGCATCTTGGATGAACCAGACTCTCCTCTAGAGGTTGGTCATTTCGTGCAATTTCCGTTCTAACGTGTTAGCATGTTCCCTTTGACTGATGAATTCCTAACCAGGCCCCACTTTCACTAGTCAGCAATCAGCACCATGGACAGAGGCTTTGGTGTTGCCCTGGACTTTTTCAGTTTTATGTTTGAATTACTTATAACTGCAGCAATGACAAGTGTGTTTGTTTGCCAGCGTGTATTTTTGTGTATTTGGGTCTGCTTATTAGCTTATGTTTAATCGTCCTGCTGATGACGGTGCATAAACTACAGCCGAATCACACTTTTTTTCTTTCTGTTATTATCTATCTATCTATCTATCTATCTATCTATCTATCTATCTTTCTATCTATCTATCTATCTATCTATCTATCTATCTATCTATCTATCTATCTATCTATCTATCTATCTTTCTATCTATCTATCTATCTATCTATCTATCTATCTATCTATCTATCTCGTAACTTGCTAACATTTACATTACATCAAGTTTTCCAAATGTTTGACTATTAGTTAGGTGGTACTCATGATTTGAATCTAGTTCTTCGTCCACATATCATAATATTTTATTTAAACCGTTCATGACGTATTGTATGAATAACGTTTTCAACCAAAGTGTCAAGTAAACCCCTTATTTTACAGTTTTGCATGAATTTGATAAACTTTTCAGGCTTTTTATCCTTGAACATTTAAATATGTAGTACGTTTTTCTTTCTGCAGGCGTTTCCTGTAGTTCATTGCTGTGTACTCGTAGGGCCGCTGTTGGCCAGTGTGTTGATGTTTCACGGTGGATATAAAAAGAAACCTCCTCCATGATGATGATATCAGAGAAGGAAAGACATTCACAGAGTTACAACATCGGCGCCGTTTAAACGAAGACAGTGCAACAAACCTTTTTTTTCTACCGATTTGGACGATTATGGAGTGACACCTCGCTTTTCTTAAAATATTATGGACCATAGATATCCGGGCAGCTTGGAACATAATTCGTCCCATTAAATTGTGCGAGGAAAATGTCGAGCAGAACAATGAGATGGCAAGTACTGTTGTTTGCTTTGGTCCTTCATCTCAGTTCAGTGCTCAGCCAAGTCAGCTACTCTATCCCCGAGGAAATGCCGAGTGGCTCTTTAGTCGGTAATATTGCTCAAGATTTGGGTTTAGATATAAAACGACTGAAATCAGGCAATGCTCGCGTGTATACAGGAGACAGTGCGGGATACGTCGAGCTAAATAAAGAACGAGGAGTCCTCCTTATCAAAGACAGAATAGACAGAGAAGCGATTTGCCGACAGACTACGCCTTGTGCTTTACATTTCCAGATCATTTTGGAGAATCCGATGGAGTTCTACAGTATCACAGTGGAAATTACAGATAAAAATGACAATCATCCCACCTTTGAAAAAACTGAAGTCAGTTTTAAAATCAGCGAATCTGCTGTAATTGGAGCAAAATTTGTATTAGATAGAGCAATAGATCTGGATGTCGGCAAAAATGGTCTTCAAAACTACGAGCTCAAACCTACCGATAATTTTATACTAAAACGGGACAGTCAAGGGGATGGAACAGAAAAAGTAGAAATGGTTTTACAGAAGCACCTCGACAGAGAGAGGGAGAGTGTGCTTGCATTAGTTTTAACAGCTTTTGATGGAGGAGACCCTCAAATGTCAGGAACAATTCGGATTTCCATCACAGTGTTGGATGCCAACGATAACGCTCCTGTTTTTACACAGTCAACCTACACAGCCACCGTTTTGGAAAATGCTCCAGAAGGGACAATTGTCACCGGCGTTACTGCGTCAGACGCAGATTATGGAACGAATTGTAGAATCAAGTATTCAATTACGAACAGTTTAGATCAAGCCCATGCACTGTTTCAGATAAATGAAGACAGTGGTGACATTAGATTGATTGGAAATATCGATTATGAAAATGCACGAAATTACCATATTAACATACGTGCAAGTGATGATGGTGGACTTACAGATTCATCTAAAGTCATAGTTGAAGTGGTGGATATAAACGACAACAAACCAACGATTAATATAATGTCAAAATCAAACATGATATCTGAGCACTCTAAGCCGAGCACTGTTATAGCAATGATGAACGTTCAAGACCCAGATTCAAATGAAAACGGTAAAGTTCACTGTTTTATCAACGAGAACACCCCTTTGACTATAATGTCGACATCAAATCATTTCTATAGCTTAGTGACAGACAGTGAATTAGACAGAGAGACAGCCTCTGAATATAATATCACTGTGACCTGCTCTGATGAGGGAGTGCCCTCCCTCTCCAGCAGCGTCACTCTCACCTTACAGATCTCTGATGTGAATGATAACGCGCCTGTCTTTGAGAGGAGCTCATATGAGGCCTTCATTGTAGAAAACAACACACCAGGTCTCTCTATATTCACAGTGAAAGCCAGAGACGCTGACTGGAACCAGAACGCCCGTGTTTCTTACATTTTGGAGGACTCCTCTGTTAACGGAGTGCCAGTCTCCTCATATGTGTCCGTTAGTGCTGATAGTGGAGTTATACATGCAGTGCGCTCTTTTGACTACGAGCAGATTAAAGATTTCCACTTTCGCGTCAAAGCGCAGGATGGAGGTTCCCCTCCACTCAGTACCAACGTGACTGTGAAAGTACTGATCCAAGATCAGAACGACAACCCTCCTCAGGTTCTGTACCCAGTCCAGACTGGAGGCTCTCTGGTGGCTGAAATGGTGCCTCGTTCAGCAGATGTGGGCTATCTGGTCACTAAAGTGGTGGCTGTTGATGTGGACTCTGGACAGAATGCCTGGCTCTCCTATAAACTGCAGAAAGCCACAGACAGGGCGCTGTTTGAAGTGGGCTTACAGAATGGAGAAATAAGAACTATCCGCCAAGTCACTGATAAAGATGCTGTGAAACAAAGACTGACTGTTGTGCTGGAGGACAACGGGCAGCCCTCTCGTTCAGCTACAGTCATTGTTAACGTGGCGGTGGCGGACAGCTTCCCTGAAGTGCTGTCTGAGTTCACTGACTTTACACAAGACAAGGAGTACAATGACAACCTGACTTTCTACTTAGTTTTGGCTTTGGCTGTAGTTTCCTTCCTCTTCATCACGTGTTTAGTGGTTATTATATCAGTGAAGATCTACAGATGGAGACAGTCTCGCGTCCTGTTTCACTCCAATCTCCCTGTGATTCCGTATTATCCACCACGTTACTCAGACACTTTGGGGACAGGAACTCTCCAACACGTGTACAACTACGAGGTGTGCAGGACGACTGACTCCAGAAAGAGTGACTGTAAATTTGGCATTGCCGGAAGTCAGAACGTGCTGATAATGGACCCCAGTTCTACAGGAACGATGCAGCGGATACAGAGTGAGAAGAGCATCCTGGATGAACCAGACTCTCCTCTAGAGGTTAGTCATATGCGGCTAATACCTGTTGTATGTGTTGGCACACAGTCGGAGGCTGATAAGTTAGTTTGAATTCGTCAGTTAGGCAAAATTCCAGCACCTTGGAAAGCGACAAAGAAAGCACAATTCCACATTGATTCCCCTTTGTACGATCCCTCAACATAGATCAACACTAACAGAGGTTTGACTCTCATGCTTTCATCGTTTACTTATTATTTTTGAAATCATGACATCATTGTCCATTTATTAAGCTACTTCTCTCTTGTTTTTTGTCGGATGTACATCCTATTTGATTGTTTTTTGTTGGTGATACAGAGCTACAGTCATCAATAGATGTGATTTGTTTATGTTATGTGTTGCGCTTCGTGGTTTAATTGTATCGTTATTGGACCTTTATCCAAAAATTATACTTTCATCTATTAACTAAACTATGAGATGAAGAAATTACTCACTGTTGTATTTTGTTTTGAGCACATATTTTGGTAAATCTGTATTCAAACTATTTCACAGACTAAGCTATAATCCTATTGAAACCAGCCAAATACTACTTCTTCTGCTACAATTTATTATTGTAATTATATGAGATACAATACTCCTGATAATAATTATCAATAATTGTAATGATGATTATACAGATTTTTAGGTTTTGTCTTTTCGCTCCACGCACCCACATTTCTCGTTCCGTGTGCCAACCACTGTTGTTCGGTGTCTTGAACAGAAAGGGCCGCTATTGGCCAGAGTGTGGCAGTCTTCGATAGGGCTTGCAAATGTACCTCCCCCTTAGATTGTGACATGGTAGACAATAAAACAGGCACCAACAGCCTGTCCTCGCATAAATGGAAAACTGCTCACATACATGGAAATCTGTATTTTTAGTTCTTCATTTCCTTGAGATACTATCGGAAACTTAACTGTATTACGGATTACATTTTTTTTAAACCAGACTGGAATACAACATCGAAACAATGAGACGGCAAGTACCGTTGTTCATCTTGGTTCTCTCTCTCACCTCGGTGTTCGGGCAAGTCAGCTACTCCATTCCCGAGGAAATGGAGAGAGGTTCATTAGTCTGTAATTTAGTTCAGGATTTAGGTTTAGATTTTACAAGGCTCAAATCGGGCAGAGCTCGTATTCATTCGGGAGACAGTGCAGAATATATCGAGCTGAACAGAGACAGGGGTGTCCTCCTTATCAAGGAGAGAATAGACAGAGAAACGTTGTGTGGAGAAACGACGCCCTGTGCTTTACACTTGCAGATGATTTTGGAAAATCCGATGGAATTGTTTCGCATAACAATAGAAATCACGGACATAAACGATAATGCTCCCAGCTTTGCGTCGAGCGAGAAACGTTTTGAAATTAGTGAGTCTGTCGTTGTTGGGTCTAAATTTGTGCTGGAGAAAGCCATCGATGCTGATATTGGTGTAAATGATCTCCAAAGCTATTCGCTTAATCCAACAAACAATTTTGCATTAAAACTAGAGAATCAAGCGGACGGAAGTAAAAAGATAGAAATGGTTCTACAGAAGCCTCTAGATCGAGAGCACCAGAATCAGATATCACTGTTGTTAACTGCTCTAGATGGCGGACAGCCGCGTATGTCTGGTACAATGCAGATAACTGTTAACGTGTTGGATGCTAACGACAATGCACCGATTTTCACTAAGCCCGTATACAAGACAACAATAACCGAGAATTCCCCGAGGGGAAGCAGTGTTATAACTGTTAGTGCATCTGACAAAGATGGAGGCTCTAATGGGGAAATTTCATACGCTATTTCGAATAGCAAGCGTCGATTATCCGACCTATTTCAGATCGATATAAAAACAGGAGAAGTTATCTTGATTGGTGAAATAGATTATGAAAAAGCTAAGCTCTTCCAAATAGATATCGAGGCTATAGATAATGGAGGACTCTCTGATTCCAGTAAGATTCTAATAGATATCACTGATGTCAATGACAACAGTCCTCAGTTGAAAATACTCTCTAAATCAGACAACGTTTTAGAAGACTCTCCTGAGAATACTGTAATTGCTATGCTAAGCGTAAATGACCCCGACTCTGAGAGGAGTGGAGAGGTGAAATGTAATATTAATGATGACATTCCTTTTAAAATACATAACACACTGAATGGATTTTATAGTTTAGTAACAGAGTTAGCTTTGGATAGAGAAGTAGCCTCCCAGTATAATATAACTGTGACCTGCTCTGATGAGGGAGTGCCCTCCCTCTCCAGCAGCGTCACTCTCACCTTACAGATCTCTGATGTGAATGATAACACGCCTGTCTTTGAGAGGAGCTCATATGAGGCCTACATTGTAGAAAACAACACACCAGGTCTCTCTATATTCACAGTGAAAGCCAGAGACGCTGACTGGAACCAGAACGCCCGTGTTTCTTACATACTGGAGGACTCCTCTGTTAACGGAGTGGCAGTCTCCTCATATGTGTCCGTTAGTGCTGATAGTGGAGTCATCCATGCAGTGCGCTCTTTTGACTATGAGCAGATCAAAGATTTCCACTTCCGCGTCAAAGCGCAGGATGGAGGCTCCCCTCCACTCAGTAGCAATGTGACTGTGAAAGTAATGATCCAGGACCAGAACGACAACCCTCCTCAGGTTCTGTACCCAGTCCAGACTGGTGGCTCTCTGGTGGCTGAAATGGTGCCTCGTTCAGCAGATGTGGGCTATCTGGTCACTAAAGTGGTGGCTGTTGATGTGGACTCTGGACAGAATGCCTGGCTCTCCTATAAACTGCAGAAAGCCACAGACAGGGCGCTGTTTGAAGTGGGCTTACAGAATGGAGAAATAAGAACTATCCGCCAAGTCACTGATAAAGATGCTGTGAAACAAAGACTGACTGTTATAGTGGAGGACAACGGGCAGCCCTCTCGTTCAGCTACAGTCATTGTTAACGTGGCGGTGGCGGACAGCTTTCCTGAAGTGCTGTCTGAGTTCACTGACTTTACACAAGACAAGGAGTACAATGACAACCTGACTTTCTACTTAGTGTTGGCTTTGGCTGTAGTTTCCTTCCTCTTCATCACGTGTTTAGTGGTTATTATATCAGTGAAGATCTACAGATGGAGACAGTCTCGCGTCATGTTTCACTCCAATCTCCCTGTGATTCCGTATTATCCACCACGTTACTCAGACACTTTGGGGACAGGGACTCTCCAACACGTGTACAACTACGAGGTGTGCAGAACGACTGACTCCAGAAAGAGTGACTGTAAGTTCGGCAGAGCCGGTAGTCAGAACGTGCTGATAATGGACCCCAGTTCTACAGGAACGATGCAGCGGATACAGAGTGAGAAGAGCATCCTGGATGAACCAGACTCTCCTCTAGAGGTTAGTCATTAGCGGGTAATACCTGTTTTAAGTTTTAGCACACAGTATGAGGCTGATGAGTTAGTATGAATCTGTTTGATAGGCAACATTTCAGCACCTTGGAAAGCGACAACGAAAGCACAATTCCACATTAATTCACCTTTACACGCTCCCTCAACATGTCTTTTTTTCCCCCTGTGTGTAGTACACTTATTCCTCAAGTTTTATGCTTCCCGTTTAATTTGTCTCAATATAGGATCATTTATTTTCTTGTCATTTAACTCTATCTTCTGGAAAGTTGGGCAGGTTATGTGTAGGTTATCTGTATGTAATGTAATATTTTTTAATTTGCATTCCATTCTTGCAGTTTTACTCGTGTAATTTCACAATTTGAACTCATCGGGCCGCTGTTGCCCAATATGTTGCAGTTTCGCATTGCTCTTGTAACTGATTCTCCCAGTCATCGCCCTGGCATATAACTGAGGCACAGTCGCATACGTAGAACGCACACTTCGGAGATCAGACCTTATTATCCACGGACATCTCAGGCTGGAATTACTTTTTTATTCAGTGGATTAAACATTTTCTCCTACATTCTTCATTGACATCTAACGGAATTTCACGCCTAAAACAGAATTGAACACAGTAGCTGTAGTGCGACATGGTATCGGACAGAACAATGAAACGGCAAGTACTGTTGTTAATCTCCATCCTCCGCCTCAGCTCTGTGATCGGGCAGGTCAGCTACTCAACTCCGGAGGAAATGGCAAAGGGCTCTTTGGTCGGCAACATAGCGCAGGATTTAGGTTTAGATGTCAAACGTCTCCAGTCAGGTAAAGCTCGTATTTATACGGGGGACAGTGTCCAGTATATGGAGCTTAACAGAGAAAGAGGAGTCCTCGTTATTAAAGAAAGAATAGACCGAGAAGCGCTCTGCAGACAGACAACGCCTTGCGCTTTGCATTTTCAAATTACGTTAGAGAACCCACTGGAATTGTTTCCAGTTACTGTAGAAATCACCGATATTAATGACAATACTCCAGTGTTCCAAAAGGAGGAGAGAAGGTTTGAAATAAGCGAGTCAGCGATCATCGGCTCTAAGTTCATGCTAGAGAAAGCGATTGACCCTGATATCGGACTGAATGGTCTTCAGAGATACACTTTAAAACCAAGTGACAATTTTGTGCTAAAATTGCATACTGAGTCTGATGGAAGCAAAAAGGTAGAAATGATTTTACAAAAGTCGTTGGACCGAGAGAAACAACAACACATATCTTTACTCTTGACAGCGGAGGATGGAGGAGAACCACAAATGACCGGAACAATGCAAATCCATGTTACTGTACTGGATGCAAACGACAATGCCCCTGTGTTTAGTAAATCTGTTTACAAAGCAAGCATTACAGAAAACTCCGTAATAGGGACACTTGTTACTAAGGTTAGTGCTTCCGATGCAGACAAAGGCTCAAATGGCGAGGTGATCTACGTCATCGCGAATAGCATTGATACTGTGTCAAAGTTATTCCACATTAATAGTGAAGGTGATGTGATACTAAATGGACAAATAGACTATGAAAAAGAAAAAATGTATCATATCGATATCGAAGCGATTGATCAAGGTGGACTATCGGATTCAAGTAAGATAATAATTGATGTAATTGACGTGAATGACAATAGTCCTATTGTAAATATGATATCAACATCAAGCTCAGTCCCAGAGGACTCTGCACACAAAACAGTAATAGCTTTAATGAGTGTAAATGACCCTGATTCTGAAACAAATGGGAAAGTCAACTGTGTGATAAATGAACATATCCCATTTGAAATCAAATTTACATCAAATAATTTTTATAGCATCGTGACAGACAGTGATTTAGACAGAGAGACAGCCTCTCAGTATAATATCACTGTGACCTGCTCTGATGAGGGAGTGCCCTCCCTCTCCAGCAGCGTCACTCTCACGTTACAGATCTCTGATGTAAATGATAACGCGCCTGTCTTTGAGAGGAGCTCATATGAGGCCTTCATTGTAGAAAACAACACACCAGGTCTCTCTATATTCACAGTGAAAGCCAGAGACAGTGACTGGAACCAGAACGCCCGTGTTTCTTACATACTGGAGGACTCCTCTGTTAACGGAGTGCCAGTCTCCTCATATGTGTCCGTTAGTGCTGATAGTGGAGTCATCCATGCAGTGCGCTCTTTTGACTACGAGCAGATCAAAGATTTCCACTTCCGCGTCAAAGCGCAGGATGGAGGATCCCCTCCACTCAGTAGCAACGTTACTGTGAAAGTTCTGATCCAGGACCAGAACGACAACCCTCCTCAGGTTCTGTACCCAGTCCAGACTGGTGGCTCTCTGGTGGCTGAAATGGTGCCTCGTTCAGCAGATGTGAGCTATCTGGTCACTAAAGTGGTGGCTGTTGATGTGGACTCTGGACAGAATGCCTGGCTCTCCTATAAACTGCAGAAAGCCACAGACAGGGCGCTGTTTGAAGTGGGCTTACAGAATGGAGAAATAAGAACTATCCGCCAAGTCACTGATAAAGATGCTGTGAAACAAAGACTGACTGTTATAGTGGAGGACAACGGGCAGCCCTCTCGTTCAGCTACAGTCATTGTTAACGTGGCGGTGGCGAACAGCTTCCCTGAAGTGCTGTCTGAGTTCACTGACTTTACACAAGACAAGGAGTACAATGACAACCTGACTTTCTACTTAGTGTTGGCTTTGGCTGTAGTTTCCTTCCTATTCATCACGTGTTTAGTGGTTATTATATCAGTGAAGATCTACAGATGGAGACAGTCTCGCGTCCTGTTTCACTCCAATCTCCCTGTGATTCCGTATTATCCACCACGTTACTCAGACACTTTGGGGACAGGGACTCTCCAACACGTGTACAACTACGAGGTGTGCAGGACGACTGACTCCAGAAAGAGTGACTGTAAATTCGGCATAGCCGGTAGTCAGAACGTGCTGATAATGGACCCCAGTTCTACAGGAACGATGCAGCGGATACAGAGTGAGAAGAGCATCCTGGATGAACCAGACTCTCCTCTAGAGGTTAGAAGGTTACATTTCTGATGATCAAACTCATACTTTTGTATAATTTTACTATTCACTGATGTTATTTCAGCCCATACCATTTCAGTAACCTGGACAGCGAAATAACATCATATCCTACATTTTTACTTTGTCTTTATATTCCTCCCTAATTTTACATTTTTGTTTCCTTCGTTCACACTGCTGATGGTTGCCTTGGGCCATTTGTTGTTGTTATTCATTCTGGGAATATGCTGTGCTGTTATGCATCAATTTGCCAATAAAACCGTGGGCTACCAATTGTATTAGCTGAGTGTTGGATTATACGGCGGCTATAGAGGTAACCACTAAAACAAGAGTATTCTTTTTTTAAACTCATGTAATTTCGTCTTTTGAACTCAGTGGGCCGCTGTTGACCAGCGTCTTGCCGTTTACATTTATATTTATATACGACATCCCCTGTCCTCTCATAAGCGAAAGACTCTGAAGCATAACGCACAGTCGACGGTGGATGAAACACCATGCACGGAATATCAAGTTGGAATAATATCGTCAATTGTTGATTAAACAGACCCTTTTGCGATTGTATTTTCATCGGTAACGCTGGTTGGAAAAGGGAGGAGAACACGTTAGTTTGGTTTGACGGGTGAGCCTGACAGAACAATGAGACGGCAAGTACTGTTGTTTTTCTCGGTCCTGTGTCTCAGCTCAGTGCTCGGCCAGGTCAGCTACTCCATTCCCGAGGAGATGGCAAAGGGGTCTTTGGTCGGTAACATAGCTCGGGATTTAGGGTTGGATGTTAAACGACTACAAGCTGGTAAAGCTCGCATCCACACAGGAGACAGTGCAGCATACATCCAGCTTAACAAGGAAAAAGGACTCCTCATCATCAAAGAGAGAATAGATCGCGAAGCTCTCTGTGGTGAGACAACGCCTTGTGCTTTGCATTTTCAGATTGCCTTGGAAAACCCAATAGAAATATTCCCGATTACAGTCGAAATTACAGATATTAATGACAATGCTCCCGTATTCGAAAAGGAAGAGAGGAGGTTTGAAATAAGCGAGTCTGCAGTTATCGGCTCTAAATTCATGCTAGAGAAGGCAATAGATCAGGATATAGGACTAAATGGTCTACAGAGCTATACACTGAAGCCCAATGATCATTTTATGCTTAAATTGCATAGTCAGTCTGATGGCGGTAAAAAGGTAGAAATGGTTTTGCAGAAACCTCTGGATAGGGAGAAACAGGAGGTCGCATCATTATTGTTAACGGCTATAGATGGAGGAGAGCCGAAGAGGTCTGGGACGATGCAGATTCATGTTACTGTATTGGACGTAAATGATAACGCTCCTGTTTTTACGCAAAACATTTACAAAGCAAGTGTAAAAGAAAACTCCCCCACGGGAACATTCATTACAAAAGTGAGTGCCTCCGATGTAGACAAAGGCTCGAACGGAGAGGTTAGCTACGTCATTGGAAATAGTATGAGTAGCAGTTCAAAATTATTCCACATTACTGAAGACGGGCATCTTATATTAAATGGGCCCATTGATTATGAAAAGGCCAAAAAGTATGAGATTGATATAGAGGCAGTTGACCGTGGTGGTTTATCAGATTCAAGCAAAGTAGTCATTGATGTAGGTGACATAAATGATAATATTCCTGTTATAAATATGATTTCATCATCAAATTCAATCGGAGAAGATTCGCGTCCCAACACTGTGGTAGCTGCGATGAGTATAAATGATCCTGATTCTGAAGAAAATGGAAAGGTCCGATGTGTAATTGATAAAAATATCCCATTTACAATCGCACCTACGTCTAGTAATTTCTATAGCATCGTGACAGACAGTGATTTAGACAGAGAGACAGCCTATGAGTATAATATCACTGTTACCTGCTCTGATGAGGGAGTGCCCTCCCTCTCCAGCAGCGTCACTCTCACCTTACAGATCTCTGATGTGAATGATAACGCGCCTGTCTTTGAGAGGAGCTCATATGAGGCCTTCATTGTAGAAAACAACACACCAGGTCTCTCTATATTCACAGTGAAAGCCAGAGACGCTGACTGGAACCAGAACGCCCGTGTTTCTTACATACTGGAGGACTCCTCTGTTAACGGAGTGCCAGTCTCCTCATATGTGTCCGTTAGTGCTGATAGTGGAGTCATCCATGCAGTGCGCTCTTTTGATTACGAGCAGATCAAAGACTTCCACTTCCGCGTCAAAGCGCAGGATGGAGGCTCCCCTCCACTCAGTAGCAATGTGACTGTGAAAGTATTGATCCAGGACCAGAACGACAACCCTCCACAGGTTCTGTATCCAGTCCAGACTGGTGGCTCTCTGGTGGCTGAAATGGTGCCTCGTTCAGCAGATGTGGGCTATCTGGTCACTAAAGTGGTGGCTGTTGATGTGGACTCTGGACAGAATGCCTGGCTCTCCTATAAACTGCAGAAAGCCACAGACAGGGCGCTGTTTGAAGTGGGCTTACAGAATGGAGAAATAAGAACTATCCGCCAAGTCACTGATAAAGATGCTGTGAAACAAAGACTGACTGTTGTGCTGGAGGACAACGGGCAGCCCTCTCGTTCAGCTACAGTCATTGTTAACGTGGCGGTGGCAGACAGCTTCCCGGAAGTGCTGTCTGAGTTCACTGACTTTACACAAGACAAGGAGTACAATGACAACCTGACTTTCTACTTAGTGTTGGCTTTGGCTGTAGTTTCCTTCCTCTTCATCACGTGTTTAGTGGTTATTATATCAGTGAAGATCTACAGATGGAGACAGTCTCGCGTCATGTATCACTCCAATCTCCCTGTGATTCCGTATTATCCACCACGTTACTCAGACACTTTGGGGACAGGGACTCTCCAACACGTGTACAACTACGAGGTGTGCAGGACGACTGACTCCAGAAAGAGTGACTGTAAATTCGGCATAGCCGGTAGTCAGAACGTGCTGATAATGGACCCCAGTTCTACAGGAACGATGCAGCGGATACAGAGTGAGAAGAGCATCCTGGACGAACCAGACTCTCCTCTAGAGGTTAGAAAGATGATGCATCACACACGCCCTCTCGAACTTCTTGTAATAGTTTTAATAATCTTGTATTTCAGTGAATTTGTGCGGTCCTTTCTTTTTCAGCACCATGGAGAGCAACATGGTGTATTTTAAAAAGGCGTGTTGTGTTATTCAGCGTGACAGGAAAGGGGCCCCATACTTTGCATGTTGTTGATATCTGTTGAAATGCTTATATTCACGTTTAAATTGTATTACATTTACGCTTTTAAAAAAAAATGGAACACGATTGCAATTTAATTCCAACCTTGATTTGTTCTTTTCAGCCTTTTCACCTCTCTCTTCTTACACATTTTCTGCAGTTTTGCTTTCTGAACTCAATGGGCCGCTGTTGCCTAGTCTGTTGCAGTTGACGTATATTTACAGCAGTACCGCCTCTTCATTTGGATGTATTAGAGAGAATGTGCAGACGCAGATCGCATTGTCTTCTGTAGAGGGATCTATATACACGACAAGACATAACGTTCATCTTTTCGCTTCAAATTTGAGGATTGTATTTGTTCCACTTTTAATTTGAATGAGTGTCCATCTTTCTGACGGATTTTACAAGGTTGCGGTTTCTTCTTGCCGAGATAATTTCAAACAATGAGACGGCAAGTACTGTTGTTTATCTCGATCCTCTCCTTTAGTTTAGTCTTCGGCCAGGTCAGCTACTCTATTCCAGAGGAAATGGTGAAAGGCTCTATTGTTGGTAATATAGCTCAGGATTTAGGTTTAGACCTCAAACGATTGAGGTTAGGTAACGCTCGTGTTTATTCTGGTGATAGCAGAGAGTACATCGAGTTGAATAGCGAAAGAGGAGTCCTGCTTATCAAAGAGAGAATAGACAGAGAGGCGTTGTGCGGTGATACAACACCATGTGCCGTGCATTTTCAGATTGTGTTAGAGAATCCTATGGAATTTTACAGTGTGACGGTTGAAATTACAGATATAAATGATAATGCACCAACATTTGAAAAAAACGAAATTAAATTCATAATTAGCGAGTCTGCAGTTGTCGGGGCCAAATTTGATTTAGAAAGAGCGGTTGATTTAGATGTAGGTACTAACACTCTCCAAAGCTACATTCTCAAGCCAAGTGATAATTTTGTACTTAAACTGCACAACCAGGCCGATGGTACGAAGAACGTTGAGATGATCTTACAAAAACCTCTGGACAGAGAGAAAAATGAGTTCATTTCTTTGGCGTTGACGGCTGTAGATGGAGGAGAACCACAGATGTCAGGAACAATGCAGATCCTCATCACCGTGTTAGATGTCAATGACAATGCACCTGTTTTTACACAGCCGATATATAAAGGTAGTGCAGCTGAAAATGCAGCAAAGGGCACGATCGTTACCACTGTCAGTGCTTCAGATGCGGATCACAAATTAAATGGTAAAATATCGTATTCAATCACAAACACTTTAGATGACGTCAGACACATGTTTGACGTAAATGAGGACAGCGGTGAGGTTAGGTTGACTGGACATTTGGATTATGAAAAGAAACGAAACTTTCAGATCAATGTCCGCGCAAGGGATAACGGGGGACTAACTGATTCTTGTAAAGTGATTGTCGATGTCGTCGATATCAATGACAACGAACCTCTGATTAAAATCATGTCTAAATCAGCTGTTATATCAGAGAGTGCAAACCCCAACACAGTCGTTACAATGATTAACATCCAAGACCCAGACTCGGGTGAGAATGGTAACGTTCAGTGTTTTATAAATGAGAATATTCCTTTCGTTTTAAAATCGACTTCAAATCATTTCTATAGTTTAGTGACAGACAGTGAATTAGACAGGGAGAGATCATCTGAGTATAATATAACTGTGACCTGCTCTGATGAGGGAGTGCCCTCCCTCTCCGGCAGCGTCACTATCACCTTAAAGATCTCTGATGTGAATGATAACACGCCTGTCTTTGAGAGGAGCTCATATGAGGCCTTCATTGTAGAAAACAACACACCAGGTCTCTCTATATTCACAGTGAAAGCCAGAGACGATGACTGGAACCAGAACTCCCGTGTTTCCTACATGCTGGAGGACTCCTCTGTTAACGGAGTGCCAGTCTCCTCATATGTATCCGTTAGTGCTGATAGTGGAGTCATCCATGCAGTGCGCTCTTTTGACTACGAGCAGATCAAAGATTTCCACTTCCGCGTCAAAGCGCAGGATGGAGGCTCCCCTCCACTCAGTAGCAATGTGACTGTGAAAGTACTGATCCAGGACCAGAACGACAACCCTCCTCAGGTTCTGTACCCAGTCCAGACTGGTGGCTCTCTGGTGGCTGAAATGGTGCCTCGTTCAGCAGATGTGGGCTATCTGGTCACTAAAGTGGTGGCTGTTGATGTGGACTCTGGACAGAATGCCTGGCTCTCCTATAAACTGCAGAAAGCCACAGACAGGGCGCTGTTTGAAGTGGGCTTACAGAATGGAGAAATAAGAACTATCCGCCAAGTCACTGATAAAGATGCTGTGAAACAAAGACTGACTGTTATAGTGGAGGACAACGGGCAGCCCTCTCGTTCAGCTACAGTCATTGTTAACGTGGCGGTGGCGGACAGCTTCCCTGAAGTGCTGTCTGAGTTCACTGACTTTACACAAGACAAGGAGTACAATGACAACCTGACTTTCTACTTAGTGTTGGCTTTGGCTGTAGTTTCCTTCCTCTTCATCACGTGTTTAGTGGTTATTATATCAGTGAAGATCTACAGATGGAGACAGTCCCGCGTCATGTATCACTCCAATCTCCCTGTGATTCCGTATTATCCACCACGTTACTCAGACACTTTGGGGACAGGGACTCTCCAACACGTGTACAACTACGAGGTGTGCAGGACGACTGACTCCAGAAAGAGTGACTGTAAATTCGGCATAGCCGGTAGTCAGAACGTGCTGATAATGGACCCCAGTTCTACAGGAACGATGCAGCGGATACAGAGTGAGAAGAGCATCCTGGATGAACCAGACTCTCCTCTAGAGGTTAGAAATTGCTATCTAAGTCACTCTCTAAATCCCCTTTCCTCTGATCTTCAGCACCTTGGAGAGCAACATGTGTACATATTCGATACCATTTTTCTTTTTCAAGTTACATTTCCATTGTCTCTTAGAATAAGTATTACGTTTTCATATAATATTTTTTTCCATACATCTCATGTTCTCCATTTAGGCGCCATCAATGATATACTAGTACCAAATAATATTGGCGAGTCACAAAAGACGTATATTTTTTTCCTTTGCTTTTTTTAATTCTTTACCAGGCATATCAGTTTGTTTTGCACTTTTCAAATGTAATTTTACTTTATGAACTCGGAGTGCCGCTGTTGGCCAGTCTGTATTATATTTACCGCAGACTCATTGTACCTCCCACAATGTCTTTATTTTAAGAGAGAGAAGGAAACAGAAGCAAAGCACACTGTCTGGACTTTACCGGAGATACAGGGATTTTTAACACATTGGGAATACGCTTTGAAAACCGGCGTTGACTGAAAAAGATCGCAGGGCAAATCCCCTAAAGCCATAGCTTGTTTTACACTGGAATAACGTCGGGCAGAACAATGAGAGGGCAAGTACTGTCGTGTTTCTTGGTCCTTTACCTCAGCTTGGTGCTCGGACAGGTCAGCTACTCCATCCCCGAGGAAATGCCAAAAGGTTCTCTTGTAGGCAACATGGCGAAGGATTTTGGCTTAGATGTTAAACGACTAAAATCGGGTAAAGCTCGCATTTTTACTCGAGACAGTGACGAATATATTGAGCTGAATAACGAAAGAGGAGTCCTCCTCATCAAAGATAGGATAGACAGAGAGATGCTCTGTGGACAAACGACGCCTTGCGCTTTGCATTTTAAGATTATATTAGAGAATCCGATGGAATTTTACAGTGTAACCATTGAAATCACAGATGTTAACGATAACTCTCCGTCATTTGAAAGGAACGATGTCAAATTTAAAATTAGTGAATCCGCTGTGAGTGGGGCTAAATTCATATTAGATCGCGCAGTTGATCCTGATGTAGGCTCAAATGGGTTGCAAACGTATAGACTTGAACCGACAGACAATTTTGTTGTTAAATTACATGATCAAGCAGATGGAACGAAAAACGTCGAAATGGTCTTAGAGAAACCTCTTGACAGAGAAAAAAACGAAGACCTTTCTTTAATTCTGACGGTGGTGGATGGAGGAGAGCCGCAGATGACAGGAACAATGCAGATTGTAATCACTGTTTTAGACGTGAATGACAATGCCCCTGTTTTTACGCAACCTATTTATAAAGCGTCTATAAAAGAAAATGCACCACTAGGAACAGTTGTAGTGACAGTTACTGCAACAGATGCAGATCATGGATCTAATGGAAGAATAACGTATTCAATTTCGAGTATTTTAGATCATGCCCGTGGGTTATTTGAAGTAAATGATGAAAGTGGTGAAATTCGGCTAAAAGGAAATGTTGACTATGAAAAAGCTCGAACATTTCAAATAAACATCCGGGCTAGTGATGATGGAGGACTAGTTGACTCATGTAAAGTGGTGGTCGACGTGATTGACATGAATGACAATAAACCCGATATCCATGTATTGTCAAAATCAAACGTGATATCAGAAGATGCCAAACCCGGTACTGTTGTGACAATGATAAATATTGAGGACGCAGACTCCGGTGAAAATGGTAGGGTTCAATGCAGTATAAATGATAATATTCCTTTTGTGATGAAGTCTACAACCAATGATTTCTACAGTTTGATTACAGATAGTGAATTAGACAGAGAGACCGCCTCTGAGTATAATATCACTGTGACCTGCTCTGATGAGGGAGAGAACTCCCTCTCCAGCAGCGTCACTCTCACCTTAAAGATCTCTGATGTGAATGATAACGCGCCTGTCTTTGAGAGAAGCTCATATGAGGCCTACATTGTAGAAAACAACACACCAGGTCTCTCTATATTCACAGTGAACGCCAGAGACGCTGACTGGAACCAGCACGCCCGTGTATCTTACATGCTGGAGGACTCCTCTGTTAACGGAGTGCGAGTCTCCTCATATGTGTCCGTTAGTGCTGATAGTGGAGTCATCCATGCAGTGCGCTCTTTTGACTACGAGCAGATCAAAGATTTCCACTTCCACGTCAAAGCGCAGGATGGAGGCTCCCCTCCACTCAGTAGCAATGTCACTGTGAAAGTAATGATCCAGGACCAGAACGACAACCCTCCTCAGGTTCTCTACCCAGTCCAGACTGGTGGCTCTCTGGTGGCTGAAATGGTGCCTCGTTCAGCAGATGTGGGCTATCTGGTCACTAAAGTGGTGGCTGTTGATGTGGACTCTGGACAGAATGCCTGGCTCTCCTATAAACTGCAGAAAGCCACAGACAGGGCGCTGTTTGAAGTGGGCTTACAGAATGGAGAAATAAGAACTATACGCCAAGTCACTGATAAAGATGCTGTGAAACAAAGACTGACTGTTATAGTGGAGGACAACGGGCAGCCCTCTCGTTCAGCTACAGTCATTGTTAACGTGGCGGTGGCGGACAGCTTCCCTGAAGTGCTGTCTGAGTTCACTGACTTTACACAAGACAAGGAGTACAATGACAACCTGACTTTCTACTTAGTGTTGGCTTTGGCTGTAGTTTCCTTCCTCTTCATCACGTGTTTAGTGGTTATTATATCAGTGAAGATATACAGATGGAGACAGTCCCGCGTCATGTATCACTCCAATCTCCCTGTGATTCCGTATTATCCACCACGTTACTCAGACACTTTGGGGACAGGGACTCTCCAACACGTGTACAACTACGAGGTGTGCAGGACGACTGACTCCAGAAAGAGTGACTGTAAATTCGGCAGAGCCGGTAGTCAGAACGTGCTGATAATGGACCCCAGTTCTACAGGAACGATGCAGCGGATACAGAGTGAGAAGAGCATCCTGGATGAACCAGACTCTCCTCTAGAGGTTAGAAATTATAGTAGAAGCAAACCACGACCATCCTAATGTTCAGTACCATGGACAGAGACACGACATCTATATATCTATCTATCTATCTTCCTTATATCTTCCTTTCTATCTTTTTCTCTCTCTTTTTTTTACTCATGTATCTATCATGTTTGTAAAGTAAGAATATCTCAATCCGTATTGTTAAAAATATTTCTGTAGTTTCTGTTCAAGTCCCTAAGTGCCGCTGTTGGTTAGTTTGAGGAAAGCGATCCTATTTTCCTGAGTGAAGTCCTCCCTCGTCACTCTGATGCGTTCAGGGCTTTATTATAATCGTAACTATAGACTGACAAAGACGATCCTCAGCAATGCGCTCATGATCATTTGGTCGAATTTTGATACGGTGGTTTCGTAATTCTACTCGGATTTTACGAAGGCTCTCGTCATGATCGGTGTTCTTTTTTGTGGGACTGAAAGAAAATCATTTTCATGGTGGCCACTGCTTCTCTGCATTTGTGTCGCAGACATGGCTCTCGGGCAGGTCCGTTATTCTGTACCCGAGGAGATGGCTACGGGGTCGGTTGTCGGAAATATCATTCAGGACCTAGGCTTGGATGTTCAACGGATGAAATCTGGGCGGGCTAGGATATTTACCGAGGACGGCAGTGAGTACATTGGTCTTAATGCAGAAAAGGGAACTTTGGTCGTGGCTAAAAGAATAGACAGAGAAGAATTGTGCAAGCAAGTGTCTCCCTGCTCTCTTCACTTTCAAATCATTCTAGAAAATCCAATGGAGTTGCATCGAATTGATGTAGAAATTACAGATATTAATGATAATGCTCCGTTTTTCTCCAAGAAAGAATACAATTTCCAGGTTATTGAATCTGCATCACCGGGGGCTCGTTATTCGCTTGAGAGTGCTAAAGATCCCGATGTAGCACATAACACCCTTCAAACATACAAACTCAACCCGACAGATAATTTCAAATTGAATGTTGTCTCACGGCCTGATGGCACAAAATATATTGAAATGGTTCTTCACACGTCACTTGACAGAGAAAAACAAGAAGAACATAAATTAACTCTGACAGCATTTGACGGTGGTAATCCTCAGAAATCGGGTTCTGTCAAAATAAATGTGGTCGTTTTGGATGCCAACGACAATGCACCAGCATTCAGTCAGTCCGTTTACAGAGTAGCCGTTCCTGAAAACGCTTCTCGGGGCACTGTTATTGTAAGAGTCAGTGCAACTGATAATGATAAAGGAGCAAACGAAGAGGTAGTGTATTCGTTTTCCCAACATACCGATAGTGCATCATCCCTGTTTAATATGGATGCCCAAACTGGGGAAATGACCGTAGTTGGTATGTTAGATTATGAAAAAGCTAAACATTATGAAATCGATATCGAAGCTACAGACAAAGGAGGGTTGACAGACACAAGCAAGGTGCTAATTGAGGTGACTGACCTAAATGACAATGCCCCTGTCATAAGCATAATTTCCCTCTCCAATCCCATACCAGAGGATTCGGCTCCAGAAACTGTCATAGCGATGCTCAATATCAAAGACCTGGACTCAGATAAAAATGGCCAAGTTAAGTGTTTTATTAGCAAAGATTTGCCTTTCAAAATCAAGTCGTCATCGACTAATTTCTATAGCCTGATGTCTGACGATGTTTTGGATCGTGAAACAGTGTCGGAATATAACATAACTATAACTGCAATGGACGAGGGTTCCCCGCCTTATTCCACAAACAAGACAATTCATTTAAGAATATCGGACGTAAACGACCACGCCCCAATGTTCCCTCAATCATTTAGCACAGCTTTCATCACTGAAAATAATTCACCTGGCATGGCACTCCTCTCTGTCAAAGCAAGTGACAAAGACTATGGCAACAATGCACGCATTTCCTATTTCCTTGAGGATAGCCAACTGAATGGATTGTCAGCCTCTGCTTATTTTTCAGTGAATGCAGAGAGTGGAGAGATACTTGCTGTGCGTTCCTTCGACTATGAGCAAAGAAAAGAGTTCCATATTCGCGTCAAAGCGCAGGATGGAGGCTCCCCGCCACTCAGTAGCAATGTGACTGTAAAAGTAATGATCCAGGACCAGAACGACAACCCTCCTCAGGTTCTGTACCCAGTCCAGACTGGTGGCTCTCTGGTGGCTGAAATGGTGCCTCGTTCAGCAGATGTGAGCTATCTGGTCACTAAAGTGGTGGCTGTTGATGTGGACTCTGGACAGAATGCCTGGCTCTCCTATAGACTGCAGAAAGCCACAGACAGGGCGCTGTTTGAAGTGGGCTTACAGAATGGAGAAATAAGAACTATCCGCCAAGTCACTGATAAAGATGCTGTGAAACAAAGACTGACTGTTATAGTGGAGGACAACGGGCAGCCCTCTCGTTCAGCTACAGTCATTGTTAACGTGGCGGTGGCGGACAGCTTCCCGGAAGTGCTGTCTGAGTTCACTGACTTTACACAAGACAAGGAGTACAATGACAACCTGACTTTCTACTTAGTGTTGGCTTTGGCTGTAGTTTCGTTTCTCTTCATCACGTGTTTAGTGGTTATTATATCAGTGAAGATCTACAGGTGGAGACACGAGCGCGTGTTTTACAAATCCAATGGGAATCTTCCTGTTATTCCGTATTATCCACCCCTTTACGCAGACGTAGGAGGTACCGGTACGTTGAAGCAGGCATTCAGTTACGAGGTGTACGGAACGACTGACTCCCGGAAGAGTGATATCAAGTGCTCCAGACCCTTCAGTCAGAGCACTCTGAGTGCTGACCATAGTGCTACCATGACAGTGCCAAGGCATAACACAGAGTCAGAGATTTTGCTCACAGAGGTGAGATCAACCACTTCCTTATTCCTTATTTCTTTAAAACCTTTCTTTTTAATTCATTTTGTATTAATTGGTTCTGTTTTATATATATATATATATATATATATATATATATATATATATATATATATATATATATATATATATATTGCCAAAAGTAATGCAAACTATTTAGTCTTTTTTTATCTCACAATTCATGTTGTGGTTGGATTAAACATTATTGGGTTTAAGAAATACAAATTGTATAAAAGATAGTGGAACAGTTTACTTTTGATGATTTAAAAAATATCATACTTTCTGTCACTTCTTAGGCAAGTTTTAACATTGCACATTTCATTGTGCCCCCTTTCATGCCCAGTACCTTTCTACTGACCAAATATTGCCCCCAACACAATTTGAATGTTCTCCTAGTTTTGCTCTTCAAGTGTAACCAGTAATGTTCCAAATCCTTACTGCATATACTTCAACACAGTTGTTGATTTTCCAGCATGCTTTAAACAAAGGCTTTACCTGTGTCTACGTGTGGTTTCATATCTTATTTGTAAGGTACACTGTGTCAGATACTTCTTACTTTTGCTCCATGATATCTCCTCCATGATGCATTTGTTGCTGCATTTTCCAGCCCAATTAGTTTATCATATAGTGCATGGGAATTATATGCAACAACCTTGCTATTGTGTGCTGAAAAACCATGTATAAATAGGTTCAGTGTCTATGTTTAGATCCCTTTCAACTGTAACAGACTGACTACTAGCTTACTGTTTGTGCAAGAAATCAAAGAAAGAGATGCTGGCCATCATCCCATCTAAAGCATTGCTACAGATTTTTTTCTGCATAGAAACACACAGCCACGCAGTGCACTACTTTTTCAGTGACCTAGTTCCCTTCATAACATGGTACAGCCATGGGCATAGGACTACACACACAGAAAAGGAGCAGGGATAGATGCATGCCAACTATAAGAAAGCGAGGTAATGAAAAACTGATACAAAATGAAAATATTGGCACAATGATATTGATTAAGAAGTTTAAAATGTGGTATTGGGGAAGAGGGAATGGTCACTGCTGGTGCTTGGAAGATTGAGAACAAGGGAGAAAAGCAGTGTGATGGAGAGGCAGAGAGAGGCAGCGGGGGAGGGGTAGAGGCACGTGGTAACCGGCACAGTCTCACCATCCCTGTGCAGCATTCGTGTTAGTGATGCACAGCAGCCATTTTGATCTGCAGCCCTCTTTGTCTGCTGAGGTAGAAGGCTCAGGGAAGTCTTATGTGTGAAAAAGTTGGATTTACTGACTGCCTGTAGAGGACACAGACAGCCTGAGATGTTTCTTGACAAAACATAAAGCAATCAAAGGCGAGAGAGAGAGAGAGAGAGAGAGAGAGAGAGAGAGAGAGAGAGAGAGATGAATCTAGATCTAAATATCATTAGTTATATAACAAATGACATGGGGAAGTTAGAAGTGATGTGACAAATGAAAACTGACCTAGAATGTATTCAAATCTAGCTGTCCACAAAGTCTGTAAAATATTTTAATCAGCATCATACAGGCTGCTCAGAGTTACACAGTGAGGGACTAGTTTATGATGTGCTGAATATGAAAGCTGTGTGTTGCGTTTTAACAGTATGTGTGTGGTGGACTGGGCACAAATAACCCTGTTGTAATAATGATGCCAGTGATGAGGAAAATAAAGGCTGTTGTATTTTAAATTGAGTGAAAATAAGATCGGATAAAAGGCCACATATAGCGTCATTTAAAGATCCAGCTTGATGCATGAGTGATGACTAAATGCTTGTATGATGTGGATGAGGAAAGTCTGTCTGCAGTTATGTTCAGTTCTCTCCAGTATCGGAGGAAGCATCACATCAACTAGTGTGCATGGCCTGGTTGCTCTGGGTGGTGTATGTGTTTCAGTCGTAAAGTCTGCAGGATGTTCTGGCTGTGTGCAAGTGGAAGTGGAAGTTGACAAACTACAAAGCAGAAACGTAGGTTAATTGTCTTAACCCCCAAATCTGCTAGAAGCAGTCTGTCATCATTATCGGCCCACATCTGTCTGTGTTACCTGTTTCAGCTGCGGCTAAACCATTATGTCTCATTTTTTTTCAGGGTTGTTAATAGAAGGTTTTTACTGAGTACCATAAATTCTTTTGGCCAGTGTCTCCATAGGGGTCAAAGCTCACAGAAACGACTTTTCAAGCAGCTAAATAGTTCAGCCTGTTTTGTACCTTGTACCGCTTTAGCGTGTTGTTGTTGTCCTTTTTCTGTTAAAAAAAACCTACCGTGGAGCTGTCATCATTCATTGTGTTGTTCAACTTGTTACTGACCACAAAAACTATAATCACGTGCAGAAGCTGCTGGTTCCCACAGGCCCAAGCTCTTGTTTAAGTGTCCCGCCTTCCGAGCTGTCTGGTGAGCAGCTGTGTGCCCATGTGTATGCCGTTGGGGCTGGTCCACACACTGTGAACTATGTGAGTTTGTGGATGTGGTTAATGTTTGTACTACAACCCTTTGTTGTATTTTTGTTTACAAGATTTCCCAGATAACAGGGATCTTAGGGTGTGACTTAATTCCCACAGAGCAGACATACTACACTTTAACACATTGATCTCAATATCAGTTGATGATATCAATAGGAAAACAAAAGTACTCCGCTCCTGTGCAAAATACTCTCTCCATGTGATGACTGTTGCTGTCTGTCCCTCTGGGACTGTTGTTATGCTGCTTTATACAAAAGGGCACATTTAAACTGGTACAGGATTGAGCCCTGCAGTTGGAAAGCACCCCTAAAGTAAAGCTTAATGCTCCCCTTCAGCAAGCATCCACACTGCTTAAATGCTAAGGACACAACAGTATTCTACTTGACTCTGACTTAGGAAGTAAAAGGTATATTTTCTATATAAGTATATCAGAATAAGGTGACACAGGCATTATTAGTGAAGAACATATTTTGCATGTAGCAGGTTAATACATTACCTGGTCAACAATGTACAGTTGACAATGATTATGGTGCAGATATCACTTTTACTTTGTTCCTCAGGTGCATCAGATTGAAAAAGTGATTTGTGCACCAGGTTTATTTACAATGAAACAGATGACAATACAATCATGTACATGCAAACTTTAATTAAGTGTACCTTTCCTTGCATGAAGGTGTGTAAACCTGACGTGTGTGCTTGAAAACATACAGGAGATGCTGCGTTTGGATGTGCGTTTGTGTCCCAGAGGTTGAAGTGTGGAGTTCTGCACTGGCGGATTCTCTCTGAAGGATTACACTAGGGATTACTTAGAACTGTGTAATATGGGTTAATGGCAAAGTTGTGTCAAGCACTGAAAGACTCCATACCAACACAAGCATTGCTAACATATATTCTCAAAAGTCAAATTTTGACATCAGTGCAGTGCATGATTGCATCTGTGTGTTTGATTCTCCTAATCAAACACACACAAATGTAGTAATGGGATTCGGAAGAAGGACAGAGTCTTGCCTTCTATGGGAGTAAAGATGTAGTGGAAAATTATAATTATTATGTTATTGTAGTTACATGATATGACTTCCACATGTATCATAGATTATGTTCACTTCGTTATTCTATTACAGCTTAAATGACATTTAAAAAATGTAAAAAAACAATTTGCTTTGCTAACTGACAGTTACTCAGTCACTATAGTCATCATTGTGTCAAATTGCAGCTAAAACTGGTTAGCCACTGTTCAGCAGTCATTCTTGGTTTCCAACAGTCTCCCTTTTTCATCCTGATCTCATTTTCTGCATCCCTCCCCTCCCCCTCTCCAGCTGCACCACTCTGCTGCAGAGAGAGAAAGAGCCAGAGAGAAAGGGAGAGGAAGATTGCTCAGTGTAGGACATTTTGTTCCATCTATAAAAAGAAATTATACACCATACGGTGTCATTTCATCCTTGTGTAGGTCGCCGTGTCCATGACAAGAACAAATATATCCTACCTATCACTTTTCAGCCATTTATCAAGAGATGCTTTATTAACCAGCAGTCCATAAACATGTGCTTTGTTTATCATCAAAGTATATATCAACAAATGTGTGTGATCATCATTTATCTTCCTTCCTCTGTCTTCTTTTGTGTCCATGTTGTTTTTGTAGCTCTTTTTTTTTTGCCACCATGGCCAGCTCACAGGAAGCAGGGTGGGATGCGAGGAAGGGAGGTGGGATGTGTTACCATAGCAACAAGCTGACTCACTGGCAGGGCTGTACCATTTTCCACTGAGCCACAGGGGGTCAGCAGCAGATACAGCCTTTAAGCTGTGATGGCTCCGTGCATTTGTTGATAGTTTGAGGACAGGAGACACCCCCGTTTGGAGCAAATAGGTGAAGCATCCTCAGACTTGGGGTGACAGATGATAAAGAAAGGGGAGGGGAGAGGGTGGTCATGGCTGCTCTTGATATTTGCCTCCCTGTTTGTTTTACCTTCCCCTGTTTCAAGAAAACCCATGTCCATGATTCGTATATTATCTAACATATGGGCTTAAAATACCCAATTTCTTGTTGAATTTTTTGATTCTGTTGAATGAAAAGAACAACATCCTTTTGGTGTCTTTTTTGTTCTTCTTTCATGTCGACCTGTTTGTTTGGGATGGGTGTGTTTTTTGGACCAACATTGTGTTATTACTTAAAATTCGTTCCTGTGCATAAACGAAAGGTATATTACAGGGTATCATTTCAACTACAGTACACCAGTCTCTGTAGAAAAACAGTAGCTGCTTTGCTTTGTCTAAGAAGCTTATATTGTCTCTCACAAAGACACTCATACACACATCAGCTGTGACAAACACAGGGTCACAGAGCAAAGAATCTAATTAATAAGGCATGGCTTTATCTCAGGGCATCGCCTCGAGGCCCCCTGCTGTTGCTTTTAGGGTAGTGGCTTTGTGCAGCAGTGCAGTATTTTGGTTGTGATTCATACATTGTTGGTATAACCAGGGTTTCCAGTTCCCTCAGCAATGATTGTTTTAGTGTTTTGGTGTAAACTGAAGTTGTTGTACTGTACCAAGGTATGTTAATGCTTCTGTTGGAAGGGCAAGTTGATGGTTGTACCCACTTTCTATTGTGTAGCATAATCTAACATACCATAAGTGAATGCTGTTGAAAATGATTCACAAAACAATGACTGATTTTTGGTAAGGCAACCACACTGAACTGTAACTCTGGACTGTGTGGGGTCATTCTCTATCCACTGATAATGATCATCATCACACATACAAGGACATCAGTGCTAAAACAATGTTTCTTTGAAGATCCATCCTCTCTCTCTCTCTCTCTGTCTGTCTGTCTGTCTGTCTGTCTGTCTGTCTGTCTGTCTGTGTCTCTCTCTCTCTCTCTCTCTCAATCTCTTTCATTCACACATAAATACACTCACATGGCAATATGTTCCCAATTTTTTTCTGTGAGTTTGATAATTTACACCCAGCTTGGTTCATTCTTTAATCAATAAAGGTTATGTCCCAAAAATCAACTCGGTATTGTTAAAACAAACAGCTGTAATTGTTATAGTAGTATCATAATATGTTAAATTAATGTATCATACTTTTGTATTTGAATACTTTCTGTTGAAAGATAAGCCACAATGTATTATTACAGTATGTGCTGATGGAGGCTCAATCGTATCATTATACTGACTGAAGGCTGAAAAAAGATGCAGATCAAACAACACATAATTGTTTACATATTTTTAAACTTTAATAGTTTATGTGCACACACAGCAGACTCTTTTTGTGAGCAATCCAATCATGACAGACAATTTACTATCCACCAAGACTCTATGCATCACCACATGAATCACAACACCCATTTGTTGTGAGCCACATGGTAAGTATGTCTGTTGCTTCCCAAAGCCAGAATCTATATGCTGACCACCAGTCTAACTGACATCCTTTGTTTCTTGTTTTTCTCTTTCATGTGTTCCTCTTGTTTCGTCTGGTGCTGTTCCTGTCTCCTCCCTAACTCCTGTTAAATCCTGACTCACCAAATAAGGTAAGAAATAGTTTTCATCTTTGTTGTTCACAGACATCAAACACAAAGAGTGGTACAAACGTTCATGATTCTACAAATAGCACTACACTGACAACAGAACATCATACTCCAGATCACCGTGTAGTAACAGAATTCAAACACAGACTATAGCAGCAGACACTGAATGTTTTACAGTGTCCAAACATTACACATTGGCACTGAGTTAGATTAAGGTTAATCAGATTTTTTTCAAGCGACAGATCTTTTCACATACCTCACAAAACGTCTATCAACGCTGATGATTGCTTCAATCAGGCGTTGGTGGACACATTGTTTGTTGACAGCTGATTGTGTGTGACGGTGTGAGTGGCTTTATGTACAATGTGTTCATGTTATATGTATTGTGTTTTTTTCTGATTGGGGTGTCATTATCCCATGAACATAATTTGCAATCTATATTGTGGACGATTTATTTGTAATACTTTTCTCTGGGTAGTGAATGATATGTTTAACTTTTAGACTGTAATCTATTTTGAATCAATGTTTTAGCTCTTTTCTACATACTCCCTTCTTCAAGGTAAGCACTTTACACTTTAACAAGAAGTTGGACAGCTCTCCCTACTAACAGGCTTATGTGGTTTAAGGAGAGTATTAGCAGAGGAAACCAGCTGGTAAAGTTACTTGTGCTTGAATGTAAGTTGCAGTGCTTATACTGTCCAGCACTGTATCTTAGATTTTAGCCTGTGTTTTTGTGCTCTGGACCACCATCCACTTTAGTCAATCATAAAGAAAGATAGTACAGTTGTTAAATACACTATTGGAATACAGTGGGTTAAGAAACTACAGCACAAGTACAACAAAAATGCACACCATGTGACACAAACATGTTAAGAGGGTGTCATAAGACAACCTGCAGTATCTAATGTATCAGAGGAGATTGACTCAAATGTCTTGACTCAAATCAAAGTCCAGCAAAGTGTTGATTCATTTTTGAGGATGTAATTTGTGGTGTTGATGTACTGGATTGAATTATATTGTAAGGCGTTTTTCACACGCTCACTTGCCAGTGTTTTAGGTACACCTATTTAAAACGAATGCAGCATAATACAGTCCTTAAATAAATAATTTCACATTTTTGTTGAAACTGTTTTGAAGAGGTTTTGGTTAAACTTTATGATCATTATGGAGGATGAGGTGTTCTGTTAATTACCCTATCCCCAATCATATCAATAGGGTGGACTAAATAATAGAAAAACATGCCAGGATACCACAATACAATTCAACAGCATCACAGACTGCAGCCTCCAACATGTCCTTACAGTTCAATCAACACCTAATATTCAAGACTGTTGTATTAAATGGTATTCATGTTCTCTAGGTTGCCTAATCAACTGGAAATGAGTGTATATGTAATTGAGGTAGAAAAATACTATAAATATAAATGTTTAGTATAGTGTTGACCAACACTATATGACCAACACCTCACGCTACAGCTTTAAAAACACATACAACTGATTTAACACACAAACTTCTAACTTAGCAGACTCAACCAAACCTAAACATACCTTAAGATGGACAGTAGATGGTCTCTTGTATTGCATCCTACATGGGTTGCTGTTTTTAAAATCATTCAGTGTCAATTAATCTGATACAGGTTAGGGTAATATAATTAAGCATGAACTGATCACTGCCATTAGCTCTGTAACCTCACAACAAGTTCAAATCCCCTGGCTTACTTTTTTTTGGTTTTTTATTGGAGTACATGTCCATCTCGTTCTGTGTGGGTGTTGAAGTGCTTGTTCATGGATGTGTGTTGGCATTGTGATAGCCTGATGACTTGTTCAGTGAGTAACCTGCCTCCTGTCCTGTGTATGCTGGGATAAGCTCCAGCCAGAAACAGGATAAGTGGGTATGGAAACAAAAATGAACGGATAGATGGGTGGAATCGTTTTAGTCCAGATTTTAGTTTTAGTTGTAGATCAACAGGAAATTTCAAGTGTGAATGAAATGAATGTGTGCTTCCAAATGTTTACATCAGAATTACAATTTGCGTGTGTCCTAAGTCTTTATTGGGGAAGGTCTGATTTCACAAACCCCAAATTATTTATAATATATTTATTTATATTTATTTATTATAGAGTTACTGAATTTTTTCGCTGATAAAATACCAGTACTGTAAAGTTAGCGAGCATAATAGTGTATTTGAAATGATCAAAACTTGATCATTTAAAATGTGACAATACATTATTGAGCTTGTTTTCCTTTTGTATTCATAGCTCTTTTCGTGGCCTATGTTTGCAGCAGTAAAATCTAATTAGGTGTTTTAGTCTTCTGGCCGATCACCTTCTGTATTTATTCCTGTAGGCTGTAGGAGAAATAGTAAGGAAGTTGATTTTTTGTTTTGTTTTTTTTGTTTCTTGGCTGCCTGCTGCCTTCATTGAGGGCATGTGGGGCTGTCTGCCTCTCCAGCAGCATGCAGCAGCAGCAGCTGGCCGCCTGTGTGGCGCTGTCCACACGTGTAGTGCTGAAATCAGCTCAGGCGCTCTCCCCCTCCCTCACACTGCCTCTCTACATCTCCCTCTGTCGCCCACTTCCATTCACAACAGATGTGTATCGCAAATACGTATTTATGGGGGTGTATTTTTCATATTAATTTACATATGGTGTTACCGATTATTTTACCATTAGCACCATTTAATTTACGCATTTTGCAAGTGGAGGGATATTGCATGATTTTGGTTCATGGTTTTCAGAATGATTTGATTGTCAGTGGTGACCAAATATATGCAGGATGAACGTGTAACACCGTCTATAAAATGGAGAGAGAGAGAGAGAGAGAGAGAGAGAGAGAGAGAGAGGGAGACAGGGAGACAGGGAGAGAGAGAGAGGGCGAGAAGCACCATCTGCCCTCCCCCTCCCTTTTCATTTGCTCTACAGACCTCCATACGGGTATTTTACGTTGGCTGCTGACAAAATTATTTCTCCGAGGCTTGTGGAGAGCTGGGAAGACGTACTGACGTATGCAGGCTGCATTGGCTTTCTCTGGCCACAGGAAGGCAACGAAGAGCCTTCTCAGCCACACAGGCATGTGCATGCATGCAGTTACATATAGGCAAGAGAATATATGATGGTTTAACACAGAGCATTATATGAGTGATCATAAAAGGCTCAGACATTCAGTTATGTATAGAACACTAGATGTAGTCATCTATTATCCACAGTGCTTATCAATAATAAATATATCATATAGTTTTCATATTTATATGTATGGTCTTCAAGTACACATACAAATCGTTGAAGGTGATTGGGAGACTGTTTAATGGGTATACTCAAATTATATTTGATGTTATATATATATTAGAGTCGTAACAACCAGGATTATCTTTCTTTGAATCATATTTTTACGTCACTGTTCTGTAGACGCTTACTGATGCCACCATTGGTGAAAATAGGAATACTCCGTCCACCAATGAAATTCAGAGCTGTACAAAGAGATCGACTCCCTCTCACAGAGTAGCTTCAGCGTCGTAGCCATTACAATGTTCTGCAGAGGAGAGGAGGGATGCATATGCAGACACAAAGCATGACTGTCTCTGTGGACGCATCTACATTGGATCATAGACATTTTACACTTAATCAGTTAAGAAGTTGGGATTGGAGTGAGAAGATATGGGATTTTTGGAACGAGGAATAATGTGGAACAAATTGCCTGCATGGCAGGTGTTTTTGTGGTGGCAACATTTCTTTCTCTTGTGGACTACAATAGACGGACAGACTCGCTACAGTATCCCGGAGGAACTGAAACAGGGCTCTGTGGTAGGAAATCTAGCCAGAGATTTGGGTTTGGTTGTATCTGAACTGCACCGACGTAAATTGAGGATAACCTCGGAAGCTGGTAAGCAGTATTTTAGTGTGGACTTGGGGAAGGGAGAACTGGTGGTGATTGATAGGATAGATAGGGAAGATCTGTGTGGACAAAGACCGTCATGTTTGTTGCCTTTGGAACTAGTCATAGATAACCCCCTTCAGCTGCATAGAGTCGAAATTGAAATTCAGGATACAAACGACAATTCGCCTAGTTTTCTTACTAAAGAGAAAGTTGTGAAAATCGCAGAACTGGTCAATCCAGGCGCGCGGTTTCCTTTAGAAAGTGCACAGGATCCCGATGTGGGCTCTAATTCTGTACGCGCTTACTTTATAAGCAAAAATGATAATTTCAAATTGAGTGTTAAAAATCACAAGGACGGACGGAAAATCCCTGAACTGATCCTCGAAAAACCTCTTGATCGAGAAAAGCTGCCTGTGCACAATCTTATTCTCACTGCTGTAGATGGTGGAGATCCGGTGCGCTCAGGGACATCTGCAATTACAGTTATAGTTCTTGACAACAATGATAATGCGCCACAATTTGAAAAACTGGTATATGAGGCTAATGTCAGCGAAAAGGCTACACCTGGAACAGAAATATTGCACGTCAAAGCCACAGATGCAGACGAAGGACTAAATGGAGAAATTGAATATGTGTTTGCAGAGCAAACTACGGATCTGATTTTATCATTATTTGACATTGCACCTTCTACTGGAGCTATTGTTGTCAAAGGAGGTTTAGACCATGAAACGAACCCTTTACATAGATTTGACATAACTGCTAAAGACAAAGGTAATCCTGAGATGGATGGGCATTGTGGCGTCGAAATTAAAATAGTTGACATTAACGACAATATACCGGAAATAATTGTGACGTCTTTAACAACACCTGTTCCAGAAGACTCTGCAATCGGAACAGTTATTGCATTGCTAAGTGCGAAAGACCCAGATTCGGGTGACAATGGTAAGATTACGTTAAGCGTGTCTTCCAAATCCCCCTTTAAATTAAATCCTTCAGTCTCTAACCATTACTCATTAGTGACGAAAGGGCCACTTGACCGTGAAAAAAATGGCAAGTATAGTGTCAAGATAAGTGCTACTGATTCTGGGAAGCCCCCGTTATCGAGTGAAAGAATAATACTTGTTGAATTGTTAGATGTAAATGACAACCCACCAGTTTTCTCCCAGCGTTCGTATGTAGTTTATGTAAAAGAGAATCATGCTCCTGGGAAAATGTTGTGCTCAGTATCAGCAGCTGATTCTGATTCGGGTGACAACGCGAAGATATCCTACTCTATCTTGGACTCTAAAGTGCAGGACGTTTCTGTCTCATCTTATGTTTACATTAACTCAGATAACGGCAGCATCTACAGCATGCACTCGTTTGACTATGAGAAACTGAAGGTGTTTCAGATTCAGGTTCAGGCAAAGGATCAGGGCTCCCCGTCTCTCAGCAGCAACGCCACTGTCCATGTTTTTATCCTGGACCAGAACGACAACGCCCCCGCTGTTATTTACCCCTCCTCCGCTGCCCTGGGCTCCCTCTCTCATCAGAGGATGTCTCGCTCCGCTAAAGCGGGTCACCTGGTGACTAAAGTGACGGCTGTGGACGCTGACTCGGGCCATAACGCCTGGATCTCCTACAAACTGGCGGAGGCCACAGACGCGTCTCTGTTCACTGTCAATCTGTACACAGGGGAGGTGAGGACTAAACGCGCTGTGTCCGAGCAGGACGACTCCTCTCAGAGGCTGCTCATAGAGATCAAGGACGACGGGGAACCGGTCCAGTCCGCCACCGTCACGGTGTCCATCCTGCTGGAGGACGGCCTCCATGAGCCCATCTTAGACCTCCGACAGAAAGTGACCGAGCCCATCAAGAAAACTGGGAGAATCACCCTTTATTTGATTCTCTCTCTGGCCTCGGTGTCCGTGCTGTCTCTGGTGACTTTTCTAATCTTAGCGGTTAAATGCATGAGGAACAGCAGCAGTAGCGGTAGTTGCTGCATGACACGGACGGACTTTGATAATTACAAGAACCCCAACAGAAACCTGCAGATTCAGCTCAACACTGATGGACCTATAAAGTACGTGGAGGTCCTGGGAGGAGACATGTTGTCTCAGAGTCAGTCCTTCAGGTCCTGTATGTCTCCAATGTCTCCAATGTCAGAGTACAGTGATTTCACTTTGATTAAACCCAGCAGCACCACTGACTTTAATGAGGTGATCAGTGTTCTTGATGCATCTCTACCCGATAGCACCTGGACCTTTGAGAGCCAGCAGGTGAGCAAAACAAATGTATTCATTCAAAATTCACATTCTCTGAGAGGCTCAATGAAATATCTATCTATATATATATATATATATATCCAGCCATCTATCCATACATACATCCACCCATACATACATCCACCCATACATACATATTTGTGGTTAACATATTTAAAAAGTCACAGTGGGCAATAGTGTCTTCAGAAATGGTTTGTAATTGTGTTCAAGACATGTCAATATAATCTCTCACACACATTTCCACAGCCCTTTCTGGATAATTCAGCACCATGATGGTGGACAGCGACTCTTAGTGGAAAGCAGGGATGCTTAGAGGCACAACGTATGTGTGAACGTGTGTTTCGCTGCTGTTGCTGATCATCTTTCAAAAAACAACGAACTATGTCGTTTCCTAAACTTCTTTCAATGTGATTGGTGAAAGTGTGAACTATGGATCAGTGGGGAATGTAATCGTTTACAACTGAAGTTGTATTAGGCTAAGTTCATGTTTTTTTTTCTTTCTTTCTTGCCAAAACTCTTACTTTCATACTTATCTTATACTCGCATGCCCCATTTATTTACGTCCCATAAGTCTCAAAATAAATCCTTTTGGATAAAGTGAAGGGGCACAAAGAGAATAGATGCTGTGACTTTAAGAGTGACGATCAGTTCCCCTCTCATTGGATGGTGGAAGAGGATGCTGTGCACCAATAGGATTCAGAACTGTACAAAGCAATCTAGTCCCTGCCCCCATACAGCCTCAGCGTTGTAACGCTTTCAATGCAACGAGCTCGAGGACAGAGACGGGAATGAGCCCGTATTTTATGTAATTTTTTTCTAATTCAGTTTATAGCCATGCTCAGTAATTGTGGGATATCGTATATTGGAACAAAACCTGCGTTGGTGGATTTCAGCGTTATTTTATACAAGATGACGACTGGAAATAACTTGTTATAGCGGACCAAGGATGACAAAGACAATAGGATACCGAGACTGGAGATGGCTTGCGCTTTGGTGGCTTCATTTTTTTCTCTTGTGGAGTACAATAAACGGACAGACTCGATACAGCATCCCAGAGGAACTGAAACAGGGCTCCGTGGTAGGAAATCTAGCCAAGGATCTTGGTTTGGGACTATCAGAGATTTTTGATCGTAAACTGCGTGTCTCCTCTGAGGCTGGTAAGCAGTATTTCAGTGTTGATGCGGGGAAGGGCGAGCTGGTGGTGAATGACAGAATAGACAGAGAGACTCTATGTGGACAAAGCACCAGCTGTGTTCTACCTCTGCAGGTTGTAATTGAAGACCCGTTACAACTGTTTCGCGTTGAGGTAGAAATACAAGACATTAACGATAATGAGCCTAGATTTCCATCAAATGATATCACATTGGAGGTTGCGGAATCTACGGGTTTAGGGGTTCGTTTTCCTTTAGAAAGCGCCATAGACCCAGATGTTGGCAGTAATGCATTAAAGTCGTACACTCTCAGTAAAGATGAATGTTTTAATATTAGAATTAAAGAACTTGCAGGTGGAAGGAAAGTCCCTGAATTGATTTTGACAAAAAATGTAGATAGAGAGAAAAAGGCTGTTCATAAGCTTTTGTTGACAGCTCTAGATGGAGGCAACCCAGTGAGATCAGGGACCGCTCAGTTATCTATTATAGTCCTTGACAATAACGATAACGTTCCAGCTTTCGAGAAAACGTTGTATAAAGTATCCATTAGTGAAAATGCTGCAGAAGGTGCAATAATAGTACAAACAAAAGCGACAGACATGGACGATGGTCAAAACGGAGAGATAGAATACTCATTTGGATCTCACACATCCAATACTGTTCTCTCTGTTTTTAGTATTGATCATACATCGGGAACAATATTTCTTAAAGGAAAACTAGATTTCGAAACAACTCCAAATTATGAATTGGACATCAGCGCGAAAGATAAAGGCAGTCCGAGAATGGAGGGGCATTGTACTGTGCATGTTGAAGTTTTAGATGTTAACGATAATGCCCCAGAAATAATACTCACCTCTCCTCCAAAGCCAGTGCGGGAAGACTCGCCTAATGGCACCGTAGTAGCTTTGCTCAGTGCCAGAGACCTTGACTCCGGTGTTAATGGTAAAGTAACATTACAGCTCCCAAAGAAATGCCCATTTACCCTAAAACCATCGTTTTCTCACAATTACGCACTGGTTACTAGTGGTGTTTTAGATAGAGAAAATGTCTCGGTATATAATATTGAGATAACAGCCTCTGATTCAGGCTCTCCTCCTCTATCCAGTAAGAAAATGATACCTGTCAGCATCACTGATGTGAATGACAACCCCCCTATATTCACCCAGACCTCCTATAATGTATATTTAAAAGAGAATGGGGTACCAGGATCTATACTGTACTCAGTATCAGCATCTGACCTGGACTTTGGCGAAAACGCCAAAATATCTTACTCTATACTGGACTCTAAGGTGCAGGACGTTTCTGTCTCATCTTATGTTTACATTAACTCAGATAACGGAAGCATCTACAGCATGCACTCGTTTGACTATGAGAAACTGAAGGTGTTTCAGATTCAGGTTCAGGCAAAGGATCAGGGCTCTCCGTCTCTCAGCAGCAACACCACTGTCCATGTTTTTATCCTGGACCAGAACGACAACGCCCCCGCTGTTATTTACCCCTCCTCCGCTGCCCTGGGCTCCCTCTCTCACCAGAGGATGCCTCGCTCCGCTAAAGCGGGTCACCTGGTGACTAAAGTGACGGCCGTGGACGCTGACTCGGGCCATAACGCCTGGATCTCCTACAAACTGTCGGAGGCCACAGACGCGTCTCTGTTCACTGTCAATCTGTACACAGGGGAGGTGAGGACTAAACGCGCTGTGTCCGAGCAGGACGACTCCTCTCAGAGGCTGCTTATAGAGATCAAGGACGACGGGGAACCGGTCCAGTCCGCCACCGTCACGGTGTCCATCCTGCTGGAGGACGGCCTCCATGAGCCCATCTTAGACATCCGACAGAAAGTGACCGAGCCCATCAAGAAAACTGGAAGAATCACTCTTTATTTGATTCTCTCTCTGGCCTCGGTGTCCGTGCTGTCTCTGGTGACTTTTCTAATCTTAGCGGTTAAATGCATGAGGAACAGCAGCAGTAGCGGTAGTTGCTGCATGACACGGACGGACTTTGATAATTACAAGAACCCCAAAAGAAACCTGCAGATTCAGCTCAACACTGACGGACCTATAAAGTACGTGGAGGTCCTGGGAGGAGACATGTTGTCTCAGAGTCAGTCCTTCAGGTCCTGTATGTCTCCCATGTCTCCAATGTCAGAGTACAGTGATTTCACTTTGATTAAACCCAGCAGCACCACTGACTTTAATGAGGTGATCAGTGTTCTGGATGCGTCTTTACCCGACAGCACCTGGACCTTTGAGAGCCAGCAGGTGAGCAAAAAATCAACCAACGATCGTAATAATTAAGAGAAATATCACCTTTTCGTTAGTTATTTAGTACAGAACTCATAGCATAGCCTGTAATGAAAGTCAACTGTGGAAACATAAATCATGTATGCATCTATCTGGCTGGCTGGCTGGTCGTTTTACAACAGGCTATGTGTTGGTTGGTCTGCATGTGTTCCCTTTCAACTTTCTTTTCCTTTCACGGTAGGGGTTTTTCATTATACATTTTTGCAGTGTCCAATGTGAAATTGTCCTACAACGTGGGTAAATCAAAGTAATGTGCAATAAATGTATTCAGAGACTGTTAAAATACTTGTGTTAATGCATGCATCATGTTTGGTTTACACGTACGTTTAAACATTTCAGCACCACGAGAACGGACAGCGATTGTGAAATATAGACTCGATCCTTCAACGTCGGAATCGAGTTAATTTATTCACTCTACAATTATATTGACAAGATATAACTGTCAAATAATTGTTATAGTTTTACAGTTTTTCTGTGACACACAACGTATTGCTATGTTTAAAATTCGTGTGACATACTGACTCTAAGGAGGTTTTCATGTATATTTTAATTCTTTACAAGGTTGTCTTATTTATCTAATATTCAGTGATATTTGTCATAATCACCTCAGATGAAAGCTCACAAAGAGAACAGATGCTGCGACTTTAAGAGTGTCGATCAGTTCCCCTCTCATTGGATGATGGAAGAGGATGCTGTGCACCAATAGGATTTAGAACTGTACAAAGCAATCTAGTCCCTGCCCCCATACAGCCTCAGCGCTGTAACACTTAGAATGCAAAGAGCTCGTGGAGAGACAGCAATGAGCTTGTATTTTCTAAGATGTAATCATTGATTTAAGCTTAAAGTCATGCTCAAACATTGTGGCATTTTTCTTTTGAGGTATTTCCTACATGGATTCCTACATAAACAGGATCTCGATTGGATATAATGTGTTATAGCGGACCAAGGATGACAAAGACAATAGGATACCGAGACTGGAGATGGCTTGCGCTTTGGTGGCATCATTTCTTTCTTTTGTGGAGTACAATAAACGGACAGACTCGATACAGCATCCCGGAGGAACTAAAACAGGGCTCTGTGGTAGGAAATCTAGCCAAAGATCTTGGTTTGGGATTATCAGACATTTTTGAACGTAAAATGCGTGTCGCCTCTGAGGCTGGTAAGCAGTATTTCAGTGTGGATGCGGGGAAGGGCGAGCTGGTGGTGAATGACAGAATAGACAGAGAGACTCTATGTGGACAAAGCGCCAGCTGTGTTCTACCTCTGCAAGTAGTTGTTGAAAATCCTTTGCGGTCTCATCGAATTGAAGTGGAAATAAGAGACATAAATGACAATTCTCCTAGTTTCCTTACACAGGAAATTAATCTTAAAATACCTGAATCCGTTGCACCAGGCAAACGTTTTCCTTTGGAGAGCGCGGAGGACCCTGACGTTGGAAGCAATTATTTGAAAACGTACTCACTGAGCAAAAACGAATATTTTTCTCTAAAATTTAAAGACACTAAAAATGGTAACGCTGTCCCAGAATTGGTGTTAGAAAAGCCATTAGATCGAGAAAAGAATGCTCTCCATCAACTGCTGTTGACAGCATTAGATGGGGGAAACCCAGTCAAATCGGGAACCTGTAAGATTATCATTAACGTACTTGATATCAACGACAATTTCCCAGTATTCAACGAAAATGAGTATAAAGTGTCTTTAAAAGAGAACAGCACCAAAGGAACGTTTGTAATCAAACTAACAGCTACAGATGCCGATGATGGTCTTAATAGTGAAGTTAAATATTCCTTTGGGTCCCGCACTCCAGACTCTGTGTTATCAACATTTGAAATCAATGATATAACAGGACAGATAGTATTAAAGGGACCATTAGATTATGAGAGTTCTAAATCATACCTTATCGATATCACTGCTAAAGACAAAGGCATTCCCGAAATGGAGGGCGACTGTCGTGTACAGTTGGACGTAGAAGATATAAATGATAATGCTCCAGAAATTGTGCTAACTTCAAAACCTAGTCCTGTACGCGAGGACGCACCAAGTGGCACAGTAGTGGCGTTGATCAGTGCACGAGACCTTGACTCCAGTGATAACGGTAAAGTGACGTTACAGCTTTCCAAACGGTCACCTTTCACTCTGAAACCATCCTTCTCTAATAATTACGAACTGGTTACCAGTGGCCCTTTAGACCGAGAGAGTTACTCAGAGTATAATATTGAGATAACAGCCACTGATTCAGGCTCTCCTCCTCTATCCAGCAAGAAAATGATACCTGTCAGCATCACTGATGTAAATGACAACTCCCCTATATTCACCCAGCCCTCCTATAATGTGTATTTAAAAGAGAATGGGGTACCAGGCTCTATACTGTACTCAGTATCAGCATCTGACCTAGACTTTGGTGAGAACGCCAAAATATCTTACTCTATACTGGACTCTAAAGTGCAGGACGTTTCTGTCTCATCTTATGTTTACATTAACTCAGATAACGGCAGCATTTACAGCATGCACTCGTTTGACTATGAGAAACTGAAGGTGTTTCAGATTCAGATTCAGGCAAAGGATCAGGGCTCCCCGTCTCTCAGCAGCAACACCACTGTCCATGTTTTTATCCTGGACCAGAACGACAACGCCCCCGCTGTTATTTACCCCTCCTCCGCTGCCCTGGGCTCCCTCTCTCATCAGAGGATGTCCCGCTCCGCTAAAGCGGGTCACCTGGTGACTAAAGTGACGGCCGTGGACGCTGACTCGGGCCATAACGCCTGGATCTCCTACAAACTGGCGGAGGCCACAGACGCGTCTTTGTTCACTGTCAATCTGTACACAGGGGAGGTGAGGACTAAACGCGCTGTGTCCGAGCAGGACGACTCCTCTCAGAGGCTGCTTATAGAGATCAAGGACGACGGGGAACCGGTCCAGTCCGCCACCGTCACGGTGTCCATCCTGCTGGAGGACGGCCTCCATGAGCCCATCTTAGACCTCCGACAGAAAGTGACCGAGCCCATGAAGAAAACTGGGAGAATCACCCTTTATTTGATTCTCTCTCTGGCCTCGGTGTCCGTGCTGTCTCTGGTGACTTTTCTAATCTTAGCGGTTAAATGCATGAGGAACAGCAGCAGTAGCGGTAGTTGCTGCATGACACGGACGGACTTTGATAATTACAAGAACCCCAAAAGAAACCTGCAGATTCAGCTCAACACTGACGGACCTATAAAGTACGTGGAGGTCCTGGGAGGAGACATGTTGTCTCAGAGTCAGTCCTTCAGGTCCTGTATGTCTCCAATGTCTCCAATGTCAGAGTACAGTGATTTCACTTTGATTAAACCCAGCAGCACCACTGACTTTAATGAGGTGATCAGTGTTCTGGATGCGTCTTTACCCGACAGCACCTGGACCTTTGAGAGCCAGCAGGTGAGCAGAGAGTAAAATATCACTCTATATGTGTATATATATATATACTCTTACAAAATTCATCTAATCTTCTCACGTTTTTTTGTTTTTCTTTGCTTGCCCTTGAGGCCAGGTTTTATTTGATATACCAAACGTTTAAAGCATTATCACACACATTGTTAGTGAAGCTTACATGTTTTCTCTCATAGCAATGATATTCCTGCAAACGTACAACTGGACATTGTGACTTCATATTCAAACACCTGCGCATCTTTGAAAATAGTATGAATTAATAAAATAAAATAATATGAATGCTGCTTTAGCACATTCCACGTTTTCAGAGTTAGTGCTTTTTTTATTTTCTGACTCAAACAGCTACGCAAAATAAGCAATAATGATTCATATTACAAACTACTCTATTAAAATATTAGCTTTTCCTTAAAGTTTAGTGTTCAATTTAAGTACTTGTATTTGAGTGTTGATTTAATTTTGGACACTTGGCAAAACGGAGGTAAATGTTTAAATAGAAATTGCAGTATAAATGAATTTACATGAAAGTTTGAAATCATAACAATCTAAATGAATAGACAAATATTGTCTGAATTGAAATTGCTTATTGGCATAAGCACCGCATTGTGCAAGCTCATAGAGTTATGAATTGCAGTGCTGCGTCTGGAACACATTGCTATTTCGATCCTATTGGATGTTGGGTAGAGGCTGTGCACCAATAGCATTGGTAGTTGTACAAAGAGATCTACTCCCTCCCCCATCCATCCTCACTGTAGCCAGTACATTGCTTCGAGCCCGAGATGAGAGGAGGATGCGTTTAAATACTCAGACTAAATAATATACCTTTGATCTGCTTCTCATGTTGCATATATTTAAATGGATATTTCTGGATTACAGCAAGTTTATCGTTGATGGATTTTCACATTGACCTCTTTATTCTGAACAATATTTCGATGGGAAATAACGTCGTATTGTAACGGACCGGGGATGACAAAGAGAATGGGATACCGAGACTGGAGATGGTGGGCGCTTTGGTGGCATCATTTCTTTCTCTTGTGGACTACAATAGACGCACAGACTCGTTACAGCATCCCCGAAGAGCTGGAACAGGGCTCGGTTGTAGGAAATCTAGCCAAAGATCTTGGTTTGGGACTATCAGACATTTTTGACCGTAAGCTGCGTGTTGCCTCTGAGGCTGGTAAGCAGTATTTCAGTGTTGATGCGGGGAAGGGCGAGCTGGTGGTGAATGACAGGATAGACAGAGAGACTCTATGTGGACAAAGCACCAGCTGTATACTACCTCTGCAGGTTGTAATAGAGAACCCGCTACAGTTACACCGAATAGAAGTGGAAATAAGAGACGTAAATGACAATGCTCCTAGTTTTCTCAAAAGCGATCACATAATAGAAATTGCTGAATCCACCGTCGTAGGTGTGCGTTTTCCTTTAGAGAGCGCAGAGGATCCCGATGTTGGGAGTAACGGGTTAAAAACGTACACATTAAGCAAAGATGATTGCTTCACCTTAAAAGTTAAAGAAATTGAAAATGGCCGTAAAATACCAGAGTTAGTATTGAATAAATCATTGGATCGTGAGAAAAAAGCCATTCACTATTTATTTCTTACTGCTGTGGACGGAGGAAATCCGGTCAAGACTGGAACTTCAAAAATAACTGTTAATGTGCTTGATAATAATGACAATGTGCCGTTATTCGAAAATACTTTCTATAAAGTTGCTGTTCAAGAAAACAGTGCAAATGGCTCATTTGTAATTACAACAAAAGCCACTGACATAGATGAGGGTCCAAATGGAGAGGTTGAGTACTCACTTGGTGTACACACACCACCAGCGGTGTTGTTATTATTTCATATCGATGCTGTAACGGGAGATATATTTTTGAAAAACCAGCTGGACCACGAAACTCAACCCTCATATCGAATAGACATTAGTGCAAAAGACAAAGGCTTGCCAAAGAGTGAGGGTCACTGCACTGTGCAGGTGGATGTCTTAGATGTAAATGATAACGCTCCAGAAATTGTTCTGACTTCGAAACCTACTTCTGTGCCCGAAGACTCTCGCAGTGGGACTGTAGTGGCTTTACTCGGCGTCCGTGACCTTGATTCCGGTGATAACGGTAAAGTGACGTTAACACTTCCAAAAAAATCTCCCTTTACTCTTAAACCGTCTTTTTCTGATAATTACGCACTGGTTACCAGTGGTCCTTTAGACCGAGAGAGGTTCTCAGAGTATAATATAGAGATAACAGCCACTGATTCAGGCTCTCCTCCTCTATCCAGTAAGAAAATGATACCTGTCAGCATCACTGATGTGAATGACAACCCCCCTATATTCACCCAGCCCTCCTATAATGTGTATTTAAAAGAGAATGGGGTACCAGGCTCTATACTGTACTCAGTCTCAGCATCTGATCTGGACTTTGGTGAAAACGCCAAAATATCTTACTCTATACTGGACTCTAAAGTGCAGGACGTTTCTGTCTCATCTTATGTTTACATTAACTCAGATAACGGCAGCATCTACAGCATGCACTCGTTTGACTATGAGAAACTGAAGGTGTTTCAGATTCAGGTTCAGGCAAAGGATCAGGGCTCTCCGTCTCTCAGCAGCAACACCACTGTCCATGTTTTTATCCTGGACCAGAACGACAACGCCCCCGCTGTTATTTACCCCTCCTCCGCTGCCCTGGGCTCCCTCTCTCATCAGAGGATGTCCCGCTCCGCTAAAGCGGGTCACCTGGTGACTAAAGTGACGGCCGTGGACGCTGACTCGGGCCATAACGCCTGGATCTCCTACAAACTGGCAGAGGCCACAGACGCGTCTCTGTTCACTGTCAATCTGTACACAGGGGAGGTGAGGACTAAACGCGCTGTGTCCGAGCAGGACGACTCCTCTCAGAGGCTGCTCATAGAGATCAAGGACGACGGGGAACCGGTCCAGTCCGCCACCGTCACGGTGTCCATCCTGCTGGAGGACGGCCTCCATGAGCCCATCTTAGACCTCCGACAGAAAGTGACCGAGCCCATCAAGAAAACTGGGAGAATCACTCTTTATTTGATTCTCTCTCTGGCCTCGGTGTCCGTGCTGTCTCTGGTGACTTTTCTCATCTTAGCGGTTAAATGCATGAGGAACAGCAGCAGTAGCGGTAGTTGCTGCATGACACGGACGGACTTTGATAATTACAAGAACCCCAAAAGAAACCTGCAGATTCAACTCAACACTGATGGACCTATAAAGTACGTGGAGGTCCTGGGAGGAGACATGTTGTCTCAGAGTCAGTCCTTCAGGTCCTGTATGTCTCCCATGTCTCCAATGTCAGAGTACAGTGATTTCACTTTGATTAAACCCAGCAGCACCACTGACTTTAATGAGGTGATCAGTGTTCTGGATGCGTCTTTACCCGACAGCACCTGGACCTTTGAGAGCCAGCAGGTGAGCAGAAGACAGTTTATTGTAATGTCCCCTTCATAGTTTGTTAGATTTCCATATTTGAATCACATCGTGATGTTTGTTTTTCGTCTGATAATCTTGTTTGCATGGTAAAAACTGAAAGCAGGCCAGCCTTGTTTTATCAGTCTCATATGCTGTGTATAAGTGTACACTTACTCATAACGCTGTTATTAACTATGTGCATCAATAATTGCATATATTCAGCATCAACTCACAATGTCAAAACTTCAACATCTTGTAATTTCCAAAGATTAGAGAACTAAATCAATATGTGCGGACATATATAAAATATGGCTTTTGTATTATTATGGTGGCAGACATTTTATATATTTTTTTATATAAACTGAACTAGTGATATCTGAGTTCAAGAACGACTTTAACATTTCTTATGCTTTGTTAGAGAGGATGGATTTTTTACTTGGCTTACTTCAGCTAATATTCTTTTCTTGGCATATTATTTGAACGACGCAGTTGTTAAGGCACAGGAATGACATGCATCTGATGACTTTTACACACAGCACTACATCTAGAACGATTCTAATACGCGCAGCAAAAGCACTGTTCAGTCCCTCTCCTATTGGATGATAGGGATGGATGCTGTGCACCAATCGCATGCAGAATTGTACAAAGAGATCTATCCCCTCCCCCTTGCTGCCTCAGCACTGTAGCTGTTAACAATGCAAAGAGCTGGAGGATCTTGGGTGATGCGCTCACATCCCAGAGCTGAAAAGAAATCGTTAATTTAAGCTTCAAACATGAACAAAAATGCTTCACATATTTTTATGGGAATATCTAATGATCGTTGGAACTGGAGATTAACTTCGACTTTCTCGATGGGAAATACCATATTCTAACGGATCGGGGATGACAAAGACAATGGGATACCGAGACTGGAGATGGCTTGCGCTTTGGTGGCATCATTTCTTTCTCTTGTGGAGTACAATAAACGCACAGACTCGATACAGCATCCCGGAGGAACTGAAACAGGGTTCTGTGGTAGGAAATCTAGCCAAAGATCTTGGTTTGAGACTATCAGACATTTTTTATCGTAAACTGCGTGTCTCCTCTGAAGCTGATGAGCAGTATTTCAGTGTGGATGCGGGGAAGGGCGAGCTGGTGGTGAATGCCAGGATAGACAGAGAGGCTTTATGCGGACAAAGCGCCAGCTGTGTGTTGCCTCTGCAGGTTGTTCTTGAAAACCCGCTCAGTTTACATCGGATTGAGGTAGAAATAAAAGATATAAATGACAATTCGCCTATTTTTCAAACAAAAGAACTGTCTTTACAAATCTCTGAAACGGCAGCAGTGGGAACTCGTTTTCCCTTGGAGGCTGCCGAAGATTCTGACGTTGGCAGTAATTCAGTTAAATCCTACATTTTGACGAAAAACGACTGTTTTACATTAAAAATGAAGGAAGTTGAAGATGGCAAAACAGTTCCGGAGTTAGTGTTAGAGAAGACCCTTGACCGGGAGAATAAAGCAGTTCATCAGCTGCTACTGACTGCATTAGACGGGGGAAACCCAGTCATGTCTGGAACATCACAGATTACAATCTCAGTGCTCGACGTAAATGACAATTTTCCCGTTTTCGATAAAAGTACATATAAAATGATGTTAGGGGAAAATACTGCAAAAGATACGTTTGTTATCAAAATTGCAGCAACTGATGCTGACGAGGGTCCTAACGCAGAAGTTGAATTCTCCTTTGCCTTGCGGACACCGGAATCAGTCTTATCAATATTTGAAATCAATTCATTAACAGGGGAAATACATTTGAAAGGAGCCTTGGATTATGAAAAATCCACGTCCTACAAAATTGAAATAACTGCGACGGACAAGGGGTTTCCTCGGATGGAGAGTCACTGTCGTCTACAGATAGAAGTTGTAGATGTTAATGATAACACTCCAGAAATTGTTCTCACCTCTGAACCACAGCCTGTGCGTGAAGACTCACCAAGTGGCACAGTGGTGGCATTGGTCAACGCACGTGACGCTGATTCTGGTAATAATAGTAAAGTGACACTGCGACTACCCAGAGGTTCTCCTTTCACTTTAAAACCATCCTTCTCTAATAATTATGCACTGGTTACTAGTGGTGTGTTGGACCGAGAGAGGTTCTCAGAGTATAATATAGAGATAACAGCCACTGATTCAGGCTTTCCTCCTCTATCAAGTAAGAAAATGATACCTGTCAGCATCACTGATGTAAATGACAACTCCCCTGTATTCACCCAGACCTCCTATAATGTGTATTTAAAAGAGAATGGCCTACCAGGCTCTATACTGTACTCAGTATCAGCATCTGATCTGGACTTTGCTGAAAATGCCAAAATCTCTTATTGTATACTGGACTCTAAAGTGCAGGACGTTTCTGTCTCATCTTATGTTTACATTAACTCAGATAACGGAAGCATCTACAGCATGCACTCGTTTGACTATGAGAAACTGAAGGTGTTTCAGATTCAGGTTCAGGCAAAGGATCAGGGCTCCCCGTCTCTCAGCAGCAACGCCACTGTCCATGTATTTATCCTGGACCAGAACGACAACGCCCCCGCGGTTATTTACCCCTCCTCCGCTGCCCTGGGCTCCCTCTCTCACCAGAGGATGTCCCGCTCCGCTAAAGCGGGTCACCTGGTTACTAAAGTGACGGCCGTGGACGCTGACTCGGGCCATAACGCCTGGATCTCCTACAAACTGGCAGAGGCCACAGACGCGTCTCTGTTCACTGTCAATCTGTACACAGGGGAGGTGAGGATTAAACGCGCTGTGTCCGAGCAGGACGACTCCTCTCAGAGGCTGCTCATAGAGATCAAGGACGACGGAGAACCGGTCCAGTCTGCCACCGTCACGGTGTCCATCCTGCTGGAGGACGGCCTCCATGAGCCCATCTTAGACCTCCGACAGAAAGTGACCGAGCCCATCAAGAAAACTGGGAGAATCACTCTTTATTTGATTCTCTCTCTGGCCTCGGTGTCCGTGCTGTCTCTGGTGACTTTTCTAATCTTAGCGGTTAAATGCATGAGGAACAGCAGCAGTAGCGGTAGTTGCTGCATGACACGGACGGACTTTGATAATTACAAGAACCCCAACAGAAACCTACAGATTCAGCTCAACACTGACGGACCTATAAAGTACGTGGAGGTCCTGGGAGGAGACATGTTGTCTCAGAGTCAGTCCTTCAGGTCCTGTATGTCTCCCATGTCTCCGATGTCAGAGTACAGTGATTTCACTTTGATTAAACCCAGCAGCACCACTGACTTTAATGAGGTGATCAGTGTTCTGGATGCGTCTCTACCCGACAGCACCTGGACCTTTGAGAGCCAGCAGGTGAGCAGAAAGCATAGTAGACCCACTGTGTAATTATATATCGTTGTATACATTTGTGTAACTTTATTATTTTACTGTCCTTTGATAACATGCTGTTTTGTGGTTCTGGGTAGAAGTTATCCGTCACAAGCATTTGTTGTTTATTATAATTTGTTTTCATTTGTTTTCATAGCTGCGTTCCTAGGCTCAACTTTTGTTGGGCGTTCTGGTGATATTTCCCCTTGGTGATCCTATCCGTAGTTTACACTTATATTTGTACATGCTGTCATGTTATGATCATTTCGTTCAGGTGTTTTCAGTTTGATAATGCAAACAAGATATTGAGATGTTCATCACTCAGTCATCATTTCAACCCAGCATCTTTGTCAAAACATCAAAAACATTACATGCTAGGCTTCTGTTGCTTACGTACTTTTAGTTTGCAAAGGGGATTTAAACTTTTTAACCTTCCAAAAATTGGATATTGCTTCAAAGTTCTACATTGTGCCAACATGCAGATTATGCAGTTAACACTGTTTTCATGGTATCGCATTTGAAGGTTGCTGGAGTTCTCCCTTTGTAGTTGTATGAATGGCATTTTGTTTCAGCACCACACAGTTGGACAGCGACACACTCAATAGGCTTCTTTATAACAGGGCTAAATTGCTAATGCACGGTGCACAATATTATCACTTTTTCGTCATTCAAATAGTTTGTTTTATCAAAAGTTGAAATAACCATAATGCAGACGGTATTTGTGTTGTCATTATCATATGTCATTGTATTTGCATTAACATTACTGGCGACGTCGTACTTGTCTCTTCATATTTATTTCACAAACTCTGAATCCATCAAGGCCGGCTGTGTCTTTAACAGCACTGCTCACCCCCCTTCTTATAGGATGGTAGAGATGAATATGGTGCTCCAATAGGATTCAGAATTGTACAAAGAGATCTACTCCCTCCCCCACGCAGCCTCAGCATCGTACACAGTTACATTGCACCCAGCTGAACGAGAGGGAACGATGCTCTTTTCCGAATTAAAAAGGAAAACATCTTTGTTTAGTTTTCGGTATGAACCTATTTTGGATTTTTGTTTTGGATTAATGCTTTATGGCAATGGATGGTAACTATCTGCTTTTCGATAAACTCAGTGGGAAATAATTCTAACGGACGAAGGATGACAAAGACAATAGGATACCGAGACTGGAGATGGCTTGCGCTTTGGTGGCATAATTTCTTTCTTTTGTGGACTACAATAAACGGACAGACTCGTTACAGCATCCCGGAGGAACTGAAACAGGGCTCTGTGGTAGGAAATCTAGCCAAAGATCTTGATTTGGGGCTATCAGACATTTTTGATCGTAAGCTGCGTGTCGCCTCTGAGGCTGATAAGCAGTATTTCACTGTTGATGCGGGGAAGGGCGAGCTGGTGGTGAATGACAGGATAGACAGAGAGACTCTATGTGGACAAAGCGCCAGCTGTGTGTTGACTCTGCAGGTCGTCATTGATAAACCGTTACAATTGCACCGAGTTGAGGTGGAAATACAAGACATCAATGACAATTCTCCAAGATTCCCCTCGCAAGATATAACATTACAAATAGCAGAGTCGACAGCGGCAGGGGCACGTTTTCCTTTGGAGACCGCGCAAGATCTTGATGTCGGAGTGAATTCAGTGAGGTCCTATACTTTGAGTAAAGACGAGTTTTTTAGTTTGAAGATTAAAGAGGTGTCTGGTGGGAGGAAAGTCCCAGAACTAGTCTTGTCTAAATCTCTAGACAGAGAAAGAAAGCCTGTTCATCAGCTTCATCTAACAGCTATAGACGGGGGGAACCCAGTGAAATCTGGGACCTCTCTGATAACCATAAATGTGCTTGATATTAACGATAATTTTCCTGTATTTGAGAAAAATGTTTACAAAGTCTCTATACGCGAAAATAGTGCACAAGGTGGATCCATCCTTAAACTAACAGCAAAGGATATTGACGAAGGTCCTAATGGAGAAATAGAGTACTCATTTGGAACTCACACACCAGATACTGTACTATCTGTGTTTGATATTGACTCATTAACCGGGGAAATACGTCTTACAGGGAAACTAGATTTTGAAACAAATGCAAATTTTGAAATAGACATTAGCGCAAGAGATAGAGGGACTCCGAGAATGGAGGGGCATTGCACTGCTCATGTTGAAGTGTTAGATGTTAACGATAATGCTCCAAGTATATTTCTGACCTCTCAACCAAACTCTGTGCCTGAGGATGCACCAAGTGGTACTGTAGTAGCTTTAATCAGTGCCCGAGACCTTGACTCCGGTGACAACGGTAAGGTGACGTTACAGCTGCCCAAGAGTTCTCCTTTTAATCTGAAACCCTCTTTTTCTGATAATTACGCGCTGGTTACCGGTACTGCTTTAGACCGAGAGAGGTTCTCAGAGTATAACATTGAGATAACAGCTACCGATTTAGGCTCTCCTCCTCTGTCAACTAAAAAGACTATAAATGTCAATGTTACTGATGTGAATGACAACCCACCTGTATTCACTCAGCCCACCTATGTTGTGTATTTAAAAGAGAATGGGGTACCAGGCTCTATACTGTACTCAGTGTCAGCATCTGATCTGGACTTTGGTGAAAACGCCAAAATCTCTTACTCTATACTGGACTCTAAAGTGCAGGATGTTTCTGTCTCATCGTATGTTTACATTAACTCAGATAACGGCAGCATCTACAGCATGCACTCGTTTGACTATGAGAAACTGAAGGTGTTTCAGATTCAGGTTCAGGCAAAGGATCAGGGCTCTCCGTCTCTCAGCAGCAACGCCACTGTCCATGTTTTTATCCTGGACCAGAACGACAACGCCCCCGCTGTTATTTACCCCTCCTCCGCTGCCCTGGGCTCCCTCTCTCACCAGAGGATGCCTCGCTCCGCTAAAGCGGGTCACCTGGTGACTAAAGTGACGGCCGTGGACGCTGACTCGGGCCATAACGCCTGGATCTCCTACAAACTGGCGGAGGCCACAGACGCGTCTCTGTTCACTGTCAATCTGTACACAGGGGAGGTGAGGACTAAACGCGCTGTGTCCGAGCAGGACGACTCCTCTCAGAGGCTGCTCATAGAGATCAAGGACGACGGAGAACCGGTCCAGTCCGCCACCGTCACGGTGTCCATCCTGCTGGAGGACGGCCTCCATGAGCCCATCTTAGACCTCCGACAGAAAGTGACCGAGCCCATCAAGAAAACTGGGAGAATCACCCTTTATTTGATTCTCTCTCTGGCCTCGGTGTCCGTGCTGTCTCTGGTGACTTTTCTCATCTTAGCGGTTAAATGCATGAGGAACAGCAGCAGTAGCGGTAGTTGCTGCATGACACGGACGGACTTTGATAATTACAAGAACCCCAAAAGAAACCTGCAGATTCAGCTCAACACTGACGGACCTATAAAGTACGTGGAGGTCCTGGGAGGAGACATGTTGTCTCAGGGTCAGTCCTTCAGGTCCTGTATGTCTCCAATGTCTCCAATGTCAGAGTACAGTGATTTCACTTTGATTAAACCCAGCAGCACCACTGACTTTAATGAGGTGATCAGTGTTCTGGATGCGTCTCTACCCGACAGCACCTGGACCTTTGAGAGCCAGCAGGTGAGCAAAAAAACGTAGACCAGCTTATAAGTATTTTCAGTCACTATTATCCTCAAAGAGATTTGATCCATATATGGGCAGGCTTAGCATTTTTTAATTCTGCATTTAAATTGATCTATAAATAAAAATAAAACGTTTGTAATAATATTGAAATTCGTTCAAATCTGACAACATACACATTCTAAATTTGTATTTCTTGTTGCAATGTCTGTTGCCCTCGCAACAGAATGGTAATAAACATATCTATAAACAGCGCTGCCCATGCCCAAATAGGCTATGACAAAACTTCTGTCTTGGGTGTTTTGAGAATAAGTTTTATTTAAGACATTGAAGCGAATCAATTAATTAAATAATGAATATGGCCATATTTCAATTAAGTGCGAACTCTTCAACGTTTCTAATCATCAAAATGTATTATTTTTTAAAGCACTGCGCATATATTCCCATTAATAATCAGACGTTAATTTCATCTTTTAGAGAAAATGTTTAGCCTCTTGTGATTTGAATTTCGTGATATATCTTAGATTTAAGTGTTTCAGTCAAATCATGATTAGTTGGCAATCATTTGCAAATTAAGTGTAACTTGGATTGGGGGTTTTGGAATTAAATCCTTTAATTTATCATCAACTGAGTATTTTTTAATTTTGTATAAAGACAATTACCAGTTGAAACTGACACTCACAAATGTTAACTTTGTCAAAATGCATTGAGACGTTGGTGCAGTAGCTTTATACGCAGAGTTAGGTCTCTGTGATTGGATAGCAGGGATGGTTGCCGTGAACCAATAGCATACAGGACTGTACAAAGAGATCTACTCCTTCCCCCATTCAGTCACACCACGGTAACCCTCACAGTGAGCTGGAGAGGAGATGCACTCAACAAAGGCGACCGGAATATATCTTTTGTTAACAATTATTTAAGGATTTATTTATATTGGAGTGTCCATTCTGGCGATGGATTTCAATGTTTGGTTGTGTTGACGAATACATCGACGGAAAATACCGTATTTTAACGGACCGGGGATGACAAAGAGAATTGGATACCGAGACTGGAGATGGCTTGCGCTTTGGTGGTATTATTTCTTTCTCTTGTGGACTACAATAGACGGACAGACTCGATACAGCATCCCGGAGGAACTGAAACAGGGCTCCGTGGTAGGAAATCTAGCCAAAGATCTTGGTTTGGGACTATCAGACATTTATGACCGTAAACTGCATCTCTCCTCTGAGGCTGGCGAGCAGTATTTCAGCGTGGACCCAGGGAAGGGTGAGCTGGTGGTGAATGATAGAATAGACAGAGAGGCTTTATGCGCACAAAGCTCAAACTGTGTGTTGCCTTTGAAGGTTGTAACAGAGAATCCGCTACAGCTACACCGCATAGAAGTGGAAATAAGAGATATAAATGACAATTCTCCGATATTTTTAACAGAGGAGCGATCTTTAAAGATAGCAGAATCTACTGCCATGGGCATACGCTTTCCTTTAGAAACAGCACAGGATCTGGACGTTGGTAGTAATTCGGTAAAATCGTACACTCTAAGCAAAGATGAGTGTTTTGGTTTAAGGATTAAAGAGTTGTCTGGGAATCGAAAGGTTCCGGAACTAGTACTAGAGAAATCCCTTGATAGAGAGAAACAAAGTGTCCATCATTTATTACTGACAGCTTTAGACGGAGGCAATCCTGTCAAAACTGGAACCACAAAAATCACAGTGACTGTCCTCGACAACAACGACAATGTCCCTGTTTTCAAACGGCCATTGTATAATGTGACTGTACATGAAAATAATGTCGCTGGTTCTGTACTTGTAAAAGTTGAAGCAACTGACGCAGACGAGGGTGTTAATGGGGAGATTGAATACGTATTTGCAGAGCACACACCACAGAAATTGTTGTCCATTTTTCATTTACATCCGGGTACCGGTGAGATTTCCTTAGTACGGCCATTAGATTATGAGAGCAGTCCAATGCATGAAATAGATATCACTGCAAAAGATAAAGGCGTCCCTGAGATGGAGGGCCACTGTCGTGTGCAAGTAATGGTAGTAGACATTAATGATAATGTCCCCGAAATAATTCTCACTTCAAACCCTAACCCTGTGCGCGAGGACGCACCAAGAGGCACAGTTGTAGCCTTAATAAGTGCACGAGACCACGACTCTGGTGATAACGGTAAAGTAACGTTGAAACTCGCAAAGGGTTCTCCATTCAGTTTGAAACCATCATTTTCTAATAATTACGCACTGGTAACCAGTGAGTTATTAGACCGAGATAATGTATCACAGTATAATATTGAGATAACAGCCACTGATTCAGGCTCTCCTCCTCTATCCAGTAAGAAAATGATACCTGTCAGCATCACTGATGTAAATGACAACTCCCCTATATTCACCCAGACCTCCTATAATGTGTATTTAAAAGAGAATGGGGTACCAGGCTCTATACTGTACTCAGTGTCAGCATCTGATCTGGACTTTGGTGAAAACGCCAAAATATCTTACACTATACTGGACTCTAAAGTGCAGGACGTTTCTGTCTCATCTTATGTTTACATTAACTCAGATAACGGAAGCATCTACAGCATGCACTCGTTTGACTATGAGAAACTGAAGGTGTTTCAGATTCAGGTTCAGGCAAAGGATCAGGGCTCCCCGTCTCTCAGCAGCAACGCCACTGTCCATGTATTTATCCTGGACCAGAACGACAACGCCCCCGCTGTTATTTACCCCTCCTCCGCTGCCCTGGGCTCCCTCTCTCATCAGAGGATGCCTCGCTCCGCTAAAGCGGGTCACCTGGTGACTAAAGTGACGGCCGTGGACGCTGACTCGGGCCATAACGCCTGGATCTCCTACAAACTGTCGGAGGCCACAGACGCGTCTCTGTTCACTGTTAATCTGTACACAGGGGAGGTGAGGACTAAACGCGCTGTGTCCGAGCAGGACGACTCCTCTCAGAGGCTGCTTATAGAGATCAAGGACGATGGGGAACCGGTCCAGTCCGCCACCGTCACGGTGTCCATCCTGCTGGAGGACGGCCTCCATGAGCCCATCTTAGACCTCCGACAGAAAGTGACCGAGCCCATCAAGAAAACTGGGAGAATCACCCTTTATTTGATTCTCTCTCTGGCCTCGGTGTCCGTGCTGTCTCTGGTGACTTTTCTCATCTTAGCGGTTAAATGCATGAGGAACAGCAGCAGTAGCGGTAGTTGCTGCATGACACGGACGGACTTTGATAATTACAAGAACCCCAACAGAAACCTGCAAATTCAGCTCAACACTGACGGACCTATAAAGTACGTGGAGGTCCTGGGAGGAGACATGTTGTCTCAGAGTCAGTCCTTCAGGTCCTGTATGTCTCCAATGTCTCCAATGTCAGAGTACAGTGATTTCACTTTGATTAAACCCAGCAGCACCACTGACTTTAATGAGGTGATCAGTGTTCTGGATGCGTCTCTACCCGACAGCACCTGGACCTTTGAGAGCCAGCAGGTGAGCAGTGAGTAAAAGAAACAATGATATTATTCAGTTTTGTAAGATTAATATTTACGCTGCTTTTCATCGCAAAGAAAGCACAACTTTTGTTTTCGCTATAGAAAGTTATAAAAACAAGGTATTTCAGTTGATCTTTAAAATGTGGGATATTTATTACCTTAGTCGATGTATTTTAAAATGCTAAATAAAACGTGTAATTTGTGTAGTTAACAGCAGCTGTTGTCATTTGACCTGAAGAGTTCGATGTTGAATAGCTTTTCGAGCTGAGTGTTTCAGCACCACAGGGATGGACAGCGACTCCAACACATGAGGCGTACGGAGGGCACAGTAATAGACTGTTCATGATGGCTTCCGGGTAACGAGGAAAATGCTTCACCGTTTAACTAACAAACGTAATAACTTTTTCTCTCTCAGTACATTTCCTGGACTTATTTACTTACAACAACGCTGATGATTGCATTTAGAAGTCAAAGCCAAACACATGCATCAAATCAACTGTAAAATGTTGATATATCATTTTGATATACAACTATTGATTTGAATATATGTTTTTGGTTTAACATTTCTATAAGTCATAGAAATGTGAATGGCATCTCCCGGTGTCACTTTCTCTTTCACGACAGAGCAAAGGGGTTGGTGTGTCTTTAACGAGGCTGCTCAGTTTGCCTCTCATTGGATGTGAGAGATGTACGCTGTGCACCAATAGCATTCTGAACTGTACAAAGAGATCTACTCCCTCCCCCATGCAGCTTCAGCACCAAATCACAATGCTCGGGGTTGGAGGAGAGTAGGCAAATCGTTCATATTGCCTCCTCAGAGGTTATATATAACTGTAATCGTTGACCATGAACAGGCGTCTTTTTATTGGAATATGTCACGCTCTCGGAATATGGATTTTGACTTTATGTTCGCTGTTCTTGTGGATTGGAAATGATGCATTTCACTGAATCGGGGATGACAAAGAGAATGGGATACCGAGACTGGAGATGGCAGGCTCTTTGGTGGCATTTCTTTCTCTTGTGGACTACAATAAGCGGACAGACTCGTTACAGCATCCCAGAGGAACTGAAGCAGGGCTCTGTGGTAGGAAATCTAGCCAAAGATCTTGGTTTGGGACTATCAGACATTTTTGAACGTAAACTGCGTGTCGCTTCTGAGGCTGATAAACAGTATTTCACTGTGGATGCGGGTAAGGGCGAGCTGGTGGTGAATGACAGAATAGACAGAGAGGCTCTATGTGGACAAAGCGCCAGCTGTGTTCTACCTCTGCAAGTGGTTATAGAGGACCCGCTACAGTTACACCGAATTGAGGTTGAAATACGAGATATTAATGACAATTCTCCGAGTTTCCTTTCAAATGAATTATCTTTAAAATTAGCGGAATCAGCAGCAGTTGGCACGCGGTTTCCTTTGGAGAGCGCAACGGACCCCGACGTTGGAAGCAATTCCTTGAAATCATATACTCTTAGTAAAAATGAGTGTTGTTCTCTTAAAATAAAAGAAATTGAGGGAGGTAAGACCGTTCCAGAACTTGTTTTAGAAAAGCCTTTAGATCGAGAGAAAAAAGCTCTTCACAAAATATTACTGACAGCATTAGACGGTGGGAATCCACCAAGATCCGGAACCTCACAGATAACCATAAGCGTGCTAGACATAAATGATAACTTCCCGGTGTTTGAAAAAAACCTTTACAAAGTAACCCTCGGTGAAACAAGTGTAAAGGGAGCTATTGTTATAAAGCCCAAAGCAACAGATGAAGATGAAGGTTTAAATGGTGAAATTGAATTCTCATTTGGCTCTCGGACACCAGATTCTTTATTATTAATCTTCGATATTAACCCTTTAACAGGTGAAATTACTCTTAAAGGGGAGTTAGACTATGAAACCACCAAGTCATATGACATTGATGTAACTGCAAAAGACAAAGGCAGCCCTGAAATGGAGGGCCACTGTCGCGTGCAGATTGATATAACTGATTTCAATGATAATGTTCCAGAAATAGTTTTCACTTCTCAGCCAAAGCCAGTGCGCGAAGACGCACCAAGTGGAACCGTAGTTGCTTTGATCAGTGCGCGAGACCTTGATTCCGATGCTAATGGAAAAGTGACGTTGCAACTCACAAAAGGCTCTCCTTTTAATCTGAAACCATCCTTCTCTAATAATTACGCACTGGTTACCAGTGGCCCTTTAGACCGAGAGAGGTTCTCAGAGTTCAATATTGAGATAACAGCCACTGATTCAGGCTCTCCTCCTCTATCCAGTAAGAAAATGATACCTGTCAGCATCACTGATGTGAATGACAACCCCCCTATATTCACCCAGCCCTCCTATAATGTGTATTTAAAAGAGAATGGGGTACCAGGATCTATACTGTACTCAGTATCAGCATCTGATCTGGACTTTGGTGAAAACGCCAAAATATCTTACTCTATACTGGACTCTAAAGTGCAGGACGTTTCTGTCTCATCTTATGTTTACATTAATTCAGATAACGGCAGCATCTACAGCATGCACTCGTTTGACTATGAGAAACTGAAGGTGTTTCAGATTCAGGTTCAGGCAAAGGATCAGGGCTCTCCGTCTCTCAGCAGCAACGCCACTGTCCATGTTTTTATCCTGGACCAGAACGACAACGCCCCCGCTGTTATTTACCCCTCCTCCGCTGCCCTGGGCTCCCTCTCTCATCAGAGGATGTCCCGCTCCGCTAAAGCGGGTCACCTGGTTACTAAAGTGACGGCCGTGGACGCTGACTCGGGCCATAACGCCTGGATCTCCTACAAACTGTCGGAGGCCACAGACGCATCTTTGTTCACTGTCAATCTGTACACAGGGGAGGTGAGGACTAAACGCGCTGTGTCCGAGCAGGACGACTCCTCTCAGAGGCTGCTCATAGAGATCAAGGACGACGGGGAACCGGTCCAGTCCGCCACCGTCACGGTGTCCATCCTGCTGGAGGACGGCCTCCATGAGCCCATCTTAGACCTCCGACAGAAAGTCACCGAGCCCATCAAGAAAACTGGAAGAATCACTCTTTATTTGATTCTCTCTCTGGCCTCGGTGTCCGTGCTGTCTCTGGTGACTTTTCTAATCTTAGCGGTTAAATGCATGAGGAACAGCAGCAGTAGCGGTAGTTGCTGCATGACACGGACGGACTTTGATAATTATAAGAACCCCAAAAGAAACCTGCAGATTCAGCTCAACACTGACGGACCTATAAAGTACGTGGAGGTCCTGGGAGGAGACATGTTGTCTCAGAGTCAGTCCTTCAGGTCCTGTATGTCTCCAATGTCTCCAATGTCAGAGTACAGTGATTTCACTTTGATTAAACCCAGCAGCACCACTGACTTTAATGAGGTGATCAGTGTTCTGGATGCGTCTTTACCCGACAGCGCCTGGACCTTTGAGAGCCAGCAGGTGAGCACTATAGCAGTCGTTGTGTGATAAGTGTATCTACAAATATGGCTGAACAGAATTCACAAAACGCGAATTTTATGTATCTCTTTGCGTATCTGTGTCCATTAAATGTGTGTTGTGTTTTTCTGTAATGGAAACCAAATCACACAATTTTGGTATAAAGTTGATACAAGTGTGTAGTGTGTTGAGCGGTCGGAAAGACTCGAAAAGCGCTATACAAGACTAGCCTACATTCATAGCCTTTGATCAACACCAGGGTTGCGATTCCAGCTCACGAACTACGTGACAGAGCGCCCCCCCCCCCCCCCCCCCCCCCCACACACGATCACGTGTTATCACTTTGGTAAATTAAGCTATCGGTTTAGATTGTATTTTAATATTAACGCTGTGTAATATAATATTGCGTACATCATATGTTTAAGAAAAAGTGAAAACACTTTTTTGTGATTTTTTATTTCGATGAATGATTATAAACCTAAAACAAAATATCAAATTAATATTACATTAACTTCTGTGAAAACAATGTTTTCATTTTGAATTTAAATGTTCAGGTTAAACTAGTTTGTGTGTCATCTATATCTTTCGTTTTAACTTTCTGTGGTCCATTTTTAGAAATACACTCTGTTGCAATTGCAACAATGATACTTTATTATTTATATGTCTACCCAAACAAATCATTGCCCTCTGATTTAGGCTACATGGCCTGTATCTTTAAATTGTCGTCTTCGTGGCATTTTATAGCTTATTTTTTATTTATTTTTATTTGTAGGCTACGTATAATGAATTCCATTTTTAACTTCCCAACGATAAACTTACGTGAGAGGGGAAAGCCAGTTTGGAAACCATGCCCCCCTGCGGATACAAATAGCATTGCTATAAATAACAGCATGCTGTGTTTTGATAATGAGGAGCTCTCTCTGAATTTGTAAACGATATAACAATAAGATAATTATATAATCTATTCTCCATGTTTTCTTGGATTAGGAAAAATAAAATGTTCCACAGTCATGGCATATTCCTCTGTTGGTCCGTTGGCATTGTCTTCTCAAACTTTTACAATGAGAACTAAGTTGATACTTGCCTGCCAGTGGAAGTGGAGTCACTGGAAAGTTTTCACTCTGTGTGTGAGCTGTGTGACAGAGCTGGTCCAGCCCTGCCCTCCAATGAGGGGAAGGCCTCTGTGGCCTCTCCCCGCCCATGTGTGGAGTGAGGCAGCGACAGAGCAGGGAGTTTCAGCGAGGGCAGAAAATACTTTGATTTTCGTCCTCGTTTTTTTCTTAAAAGACGGCCGAAATGATCACATCAAAACTTCCCATCGCTCTATTTTTAAAAAGGAAATGTTTATCATCAAGCCTGGCCGCCTCGTTTTAACATTACTATGGATACGTTACGGTAAAAGAAGAAGTTAAAAACTTTCCAATTCTCCGATCCTCGGAGCGCAGCACAATGGACTCCAAACAGAGGAAGCGCTCCGGAGGAGGGAGGCTGTGGAGGCTTTGCTTTTATCTAGCTTGCCTCCCCTGTGCCTCGGCTCAGCTCAGATATTCCGTATCGGAGGAACTAAGCCCGGGCTCTGTCGTTGGGAATATCGCTAAAGATTTGAGTCTTACTGCTCAGGGGATTGTTCAGAGGAGATTGCGGGTGGTCTCGGAATCCACAACGCAGTATTTTGAGGTAAAGCAGGCGACCGGCGATTTGGTCATCAAGCAAAAAATTGACAGGGAACAATTGTGCGAACTAAGTTCAGCATGTTCACTACATCTTCAAATACTTCTGGAGGAACCTCTAGACATTCATCGCGTTGAGGTTGACATTATGGATGTGAATGACAATGCACCGCAGTTTTCAACCAGCAACATTTCTCTGGAGATATCAGAGGCGGCCGCTCCAGGCACAAAGTTCCGTTTGGAGAGCGCACACGACCCAGACGTGGGTACCAACTCGTTACGCAGTTACCGTCTCGCAGCTAATGACTTTTTTATTTTGAATGTGGAAACTAAAAGTGACGGCAGTAAGTTTCCAGAGCTACTGGTGAATAAACCTTTGGACAGGGAGACGCAGGCCTCGTTTCGCCTTTTGCTCACTGCTGTAGATGGGGGTCAGCCGGTGAAATCTGGCTCAACACTTATGCTCATTAAAATTCTGGATGTAAATGACAATGCGCCCGTCTTTGACGAGCCGGTAAAGAAAGTTAAGCTTTTAGAAAATGTTGCACGGGGCACTTTAGTTACGAAATTGAACGCGACTGACGCGGATTCGGGTAACAACGGAGAAATATCTTTCCTTTTTAGTAAGTACACACCGGAACGCGTTCTCAACCTTTTCAGTGTGGATTCTAAAAGCGGGGAGATCCGTGTGAAGGGTGATGTGGATTACGAGAAAGCCACTGGATACCACATCACAGTGCAGGCCAGAGATGGTGGTTCCCCCGCTATGGAGGGATCGTGTAACGTCATAGTGGACATCATTGATGTGAATGACAACGCACCAGAGGTGACACTGACAAAAGTGACCAGTCCTATCAGAGAGGACTCGGCACCAGAGACAGTGATAGCGCTCATAAGTGCACGGGACCTGGACTCTGCTGTAAATGGGGAGGTTACATTAACTGTCCAACCAGGTTTACCATTTAAACTTAATGCAGCTTTTGGCATGCATTACAGCCTCACCACTGCTGGAAACCTGGACCGTGAGACTGTCCCAGAGTACACAGTGGTCATCAAGGCCACTGATGCCGGTTCACCTCCCCTTTCATCACAAACCACCTTTGTGGTGAAGCTCTCTGATGTAAATGACAATGCTCCCACCTTCTCTCAGCCTTCATACTCTGTGGACATCCCAGAGAACAATGCTCCCATTGCCCCCATTGCTGCAGTTTCAGCCACTGACCCAGACCTTGGTGACAATGCTCGCATCTCCTACTCTATCTTTCCCAGCATGGTCCAGGGCTCACCCATTTCTTCTTATGTCTACATTAACGCAGAGAGTGGCCACATCTACAGCATGCGCTCTCTGGATCATGAACTACTTAAAGCTTTCCGTATTGAGGTGCAGGCCCGGGATGCTGGGGTGCCTCAAAGGACAGCCAACGTTACGGTACATGTATTTGTGGTGGATGTGAATGACAATGTGCCAGTAGTTGTACACCCCTCCTACCCAAAAGACAAAGGATTACAGTTCACTGTGCCCCCATCTGTGGGCCCAGGGCACCTCGTAAATAAACTTGTAGGCGTGGATGCAGACAGTGGGCACAATGCATGGTTGTTCTACTCCATCGCCTCTGGACCAAATGCTGGCATGTTCCGCATTGGGGCACACACCGGTGAGCTCCGCACAGCCCGCAAGTGGGCAGAGGATGAAGGGGGCTCAACTTATGACATCATGGTCATCATTCAGGACAATGGTGACCCGCCAAAGTCCAGTTCTGTGAACATTACAGTAACTGTGGATGAGAAGGGCACGACCAACGATGCTCCAGCAAGACCTCGTCACACACCTTTCTACCGCACTGGGATGTCGGACATCACTTTGTACCTCATCATCTCTATAGCCTGTGTATCAGCTGTGTCCTTTATCACTTTTGTCATCATCATGGTACGTTGCCTAAGGCACCGTGACCCAGTGATCGGAGAGTCGGACTGCTGCTGCTGCTACGGTCGTCACAGGACCAGCCGCTACCATCAGAGGCCAAGCAAGGACCTGCATCTGCAGCTCAATACCGATGGACCCATACGCTATATGGAGGTTGTGGGTGGCTCACAGGACCCGCACACACGCACCTACAGGCCCTGTTACTCCACCCTATCCAGCCGGAGTGACTTTGTATTTATGAAGACACCCATGCTGAGTCAAAACAACACGCTCAACATGACGCTCAGCAGGAAGCACCTTATGAACTCAGCCAGTGAGGTGAGGGATTAGAGCAAGCATGGCATTGGTGGGATATGCCATTGTGGGATAAGATCAATTCAGGTGTTTCACTGTTTATGGGTTTAAGAAATGCCTTAAGTATTTCAAGAAATGTTGTTCACATGCAGTGTTGATATTGTAATAGTATATGTATACAACGCATGGGTTAAAACCACAGTTTTGTCGCTTTAACTCTTGACAGTAGAGTCCTAACCTCGATTCACTATGTCACGAAGCTCTGCAGTATTTTGAAACCTCATTTGTTTTAACAGGAGGTTCTCTCTCTCTCTCTCACACTCACTCACTCTCACACACATGGTGAATCAGCTTCGTTGTCCTACTAGACTGGTTTGGGCAGAGTAAAGAACATGTTAATATTTAATCTCACCTGCAGCTAGGAAATGTGGTTACTATATCTGCCTTCCAGTAACTAAACAACAGAGATGAACTGTTCTTTATGGATAGAATGTTCCAGATCAAGTCTGGCAGAAAGAGACAGTAGTTGGAGAGGAAATGTCAAAGGAGGTGGAAACCTAAGTGCTCCTAACAGATGGAGAGGAGGAGACAGACAGATGAAAATATCCTGCAGTGTTGGCTCAGTGTAATGGCTGGGAGACAGAGGGGAACAGGATGGCAGAGGGAGAGATGGGGGGTGAAGGAGAGGAAAAAGGCCAAGGAAAGAAAATGGTCAGAGGGATGGGGTGGGGGAGTCAAAGAATAAAGCAGTAGCTGAAAAACAGGAATTCATGGGGTCAGTGGCTTGACCCCTGACTTCCTGTTGTCCTCTGAACTTTGGGTGATTGGTTCCAGGACTCTGCATCACATGAGTGAGGATTTTTTTCACTGTGTAAGCTCTGCACATACATTTTTATTTCTCATTCTTACATCCTTGATCAGCAATTACTTTTGTCCTTGTGTTCAGAGTGGGGTGTGAAGCAAAGCTATAACCAGATAACAATCACATGCATAAGACACAGACCCAACTCAGAGTTCATCCTTAACCATGTCATGTGTAATGTAGAGTTTGATTGAAGATCATTATTGTTGCTGTGGTATTTTTGGACAACAGGATCTTTACCCCTCTGGTTTCTCGTGAATCTTTATTACACAGACGCTCTCTCTGTGCCGAATTAGGTAGTTCCTGAGGTCAGCAGGATACCATCTGTCTCCTTGCTCTAGTGACACGTGTCGATGCAGACAACAGAGGAAAAGAGAGAGAGAGGGCTAGAGAAAGAGAAAGGAAGGATGGCTCTTTACGCACGTGTGCCATGGCGACAGACGCCGCAGGCTATAATGGATTTCAGAGCTGCAGCCATCACTGTGGGTGTTTATATGCTTGCGTGTGAGATTGTGTGTAGAAAAAGTCAGGCACGAAGAGCCTCCAGTAGAGTGTAATTTTAGCAGGACCCTTGGGCTTTAGTACCCAATTGTCAGTAACTTCCCACTGCCCTTCTCTGTTTGCTCTATTCATCAGCAGTGTGCTGTTTTGGTATACTCTATTTAACCATGTGCTAACACAGAAGGATTGTGGGGATAATGATAGTTTTTCCTAGAAACATTAGTAAATAAATTAAAATGTTTATTTTCTCACCAGTTGGCCGGCAACATATACATCTTTGATTAAAAGAAAAGATCTTTGATTAACTAACTGAGTGGACGTAGGAACATGCCATGTACTCCTGATGTCATGAGTTTGACTGACCAACTCTTCACTTCAATCTTTGTTATTCCCCTCTCTATACGAGCACATGTATAGACTTAAAGCAGGATCTGAATAGTCCCATGACCATATGTTAGTTCAGTCTTTGAGCCTGTGTGAGTTTACAAGAGTTGGCACGTGCACTGAGTTAGGCCGAGTGTTTTGTAAATATACTTTTATATGGATGACAAAGCTGCACATGCGACAAACTGGCTCATGCGGTTCAGCAAAACTGTCCTCAAGGGCTTTGTGAGTTGAGTCACGATGTTTGTTTGAATCGAGCAGCGCACATTGTGCTTTTCTCTTATCTCAGTGCTTCGTCTTTCCCTTGTAATGAATTAACAATGTAATGAATCCAGCATTTTAGTGGTAACACATTCTATGTTTCTAGATATCTTCAGGTTTGTACTGGCATAATCATTGCCTTTGTGCTGAAGGTTATTACATAGCGACTGATGTGGTGTGTATGTCTTAGCACGTTGAAGGTTATCAGAGCCACAGAACAGACATGATAACCTCTATTCAGATGGAGCACCAAGTTCCTGTAACAGCAAGATAATGTGTGCATGTGATAGGAAACTGAATCTTCCACAAAGACCACCAGATGGACCTGTATGTGTGAAGGGAGTTTCTGCATAAACTGTATTTTTTCACCCCTGTCAGAGGGAGAGAAAGGGATGAGCTTTTTTTTTTTGCACCCTGATAAACCTATGCATATCATGACAGAGAAGTGGTTAAGCAGTAAACCAGATGTTTTAGCTCACATTTATTCAAACATGCTGGATGAAGTCCAGATGGGCCCATGAGCTGATCAGTCCAGTTTATACCCCCTGTTAAATCCTGTGCTCACATAATCACACATATTGAATATCCATCTCATCTCTTAATCTGGTAGTTCTTCACCTGTTGTATGATGTGTTGTGGTAGCTAAGGAACTCTTGTCAGGTTGTAATGCACCTGGAGAGCCCTCAAAGCTCTTTGGTTCGATTCAAAGATGTAAGGGAAGCAGACTGACAGTGTATAAAGCTTCCAGGCTGGTATGAAAGTCTTTCATTTGGATGAGAATCCGGGCCCACAGAGCTGTAATCCCTTCATCTCTCTCCATTGACCTAGTCTCCCTGACTAGTCTATTTGACATCCTCTCTCTATCTCCTGCCTTTTTAAATTGAACTTGCATTCTGGAACCTTTTTTTTGTAATGTCTTCATCTCATTTGAAGTAATCAACTCACTTCAGAGAATATGAAACAACAAAAACAAGCACATCTAAAGATGCTCAGATAACTGGAAGTAAAGTCAATTATATTTTGATCCCTGCATGTCATTAAGCTTGGCTTTACATTTGTTTTCCCTGGCAACTGTTATTATCTAAACAACCCAAGAACCCAGCAACTCTGAACAGTTTGTGGTTCGGCTGAGTGAAAGTTTAACTTTCTTCTTGAGCAGATATGCATTATTATGGATATGATATGTAGATGTAGCCAAGTTGACCATAATGAAGCATGCAGGATACAGTACTGTTTATCTTTAGTAATCAGTGGGGCCAAATATTCCACAAAGGAGTCGGTTACCCTTTATTCCACATGCTTGTATGGGATTAGACCTTGGAAATGACAAGCGTGTCTGTGATAGTTTGTGTGGTGAGAGCGAGTCACACGGCTGGAATGCTGGGCCTCTCTGTGGATGTTTGCCTCCACTCAGTGCTGAGATTTTTTACTCTATGCCAAAGCTCAGGCAGACTTGCATGCCCACGCACATAGAGAAATCTTTGAGTCCTCTTTTAAACTCGAAACATCAACCAGGCTCTGCTCTGAAGGGAGGACAAGAGTTCAAAATATGCCCTCCTCTTCTCATCTTCATCCACTATGGTTTTTATGTTTGCAACATAATGACAGCTTGTGAATTCTGGCATTACAGTTTGTTATGAGGATATATCTGACATTTTCCTGAGTGTTTAACACTCACACTATTTTCACTCAACACTGCATGGGTCATAACCAGGATTGTTCCATAGTTGGATTATTGAACAAAAACCGATTGCTATACAACTCTCTTACCACACTATCATTCCCACTCACCCTCACTATTTGTGGTGTCCTTCGTAGGTCTTTAGTAGACCAAACAATATACCACAGTTGCTTCTTTCTCTCCCCTATTTAAGTAGCTGTTGAGTTCTATTTCACTTTTTTTTAACAATTTGTGTTCCCTTGTCTGTTCTTTTTGTGCATTCAATAAGTCACCATTCACTGGTGCATTTGTTCCTTCTTTACCTGTATGCTAATAGATGCTCCAGTCTCAACTGTTCCTCTTGTGTAGATATTCACTCTTTCGGCTTTCTCTCCTGCTCTCTTGCTTCTTTCCATCATTCCCTCGGGTAGCACATCTCTTTTAATAATGCAGCACATCATCCTGCTGGCCTCTCTCTCCTGGGAGCTCTTGTGTCGATTAGGCGGCAGAATCTGGAGCCAAGCCAAGGTCTATTCACCGCATCACTGCACAACAAGAGAGCCTGAGAGAGAGAGGGAAAGAGCTAGAGAGATGAAAAAGATATGGCGGTATGGCCAGCGAGGTAGAAATGGACAAGAGTGCAATGGGCTTGAAGACATTAATAGAGAGAAGCAGGGACACATAAAGAAGAGAGAGGCTTTTATCGCTGCTGAGCCACCAGCGTTGCCTTACCTCCATGACGTTTTGGTATCAAAATAACTCAGTGTTACCTTCCAAGGACTCTCTCTGCCCTCTGCGTCTATTAAAAAGATTGTTATGAGAGCCCTGCAGTTACTCAAGCTCACTAATCTGTCCCCAAAAAGTCTTGTTGGGGTGTTATGTTTTGCCTGCATTTCTTCACTTATGATTCTTGACCCTGACTCCATCTTGCGGTGTTGGTGCATTTTCAGGGATTTTACATCTGATTTCTCAGTCATTTGATCCTGTAGTTCTCTTTTTGATAATATCTGCCTTTTGTGTTTGTTGAGTCCCATTTTGTAAGTGGGGCCCCAGTTTGTGTCTTTGTTTTGTGTGTTAGTGTGTTTGTTTGTGCGTGTGAGTGTCCTTGCAGCATTTTATGCTCCACAGCTTTTGGAGCAACAGCCTGAGCATACAGTACATATATTTGTTTCCATCTGTAACCCTTTGTTTAGCCTCACTGAAAAACTGAACAGGTTTTCTAAATCGCAGACAGACACACGGACGTACACCGTCGCACACAGACGTGTCAGCCACACACACATCTCAGAAACGCCTTGCTGTTGTTGCAATGAAACATACAACTCATGTTGCAAATTCTGTTCTCTTTACAGCAAAAGCCCCCCAACAATGACTGGCGCTTCACACAGGGACCGAGACCTGGACCCAGTGGGTGAGTAAACTGAGACACACGTGTACACACGGTGATAAAATGCCCAGTAATGTTGTTGTGCTGCACGGGGCAAGCTTATCGTTAAGACAGAGGGAGTGATGGAGGATGAGGAATAAAAAGGAGGGGGATGGTAGTGAGTGCTGTAACCATAAGAACTCGCTGCCTGCAGAGTGCTGATTGTAAAAGGTTGATGACATCAAAGTCACAATGCAACCATCTGAATCAGACTTTGAATTACACTGCTCAGTGAATTCAGATTCTTCCTGAATGAGCATCTCTGCCTGGTTCCCTGGCTGCTTTATAAAATGGCTGCCGAAGCCTCCACTCCCCCTCCCCCTCCCCTCCTGTTCCTCTCCTCTCTGCGCTCTCTGAGCCTGTGCGCCATCACTCAGTACTACTGATGAGGGACGGTGACCAGAGCTAGTGGGGGGGGGACTGGATAGTGTATTTATCCTTCTTGCTCTCTTTTCAGTTTCTGCCACCTGCGAGGTGACTTGCTTAAATGATAGATTTGTGTTTATCTGTTTCAGTTGTGTGTTTTAGTGAGTGTTAATGACAATGGTTAATGATCGCTACTTTGCCCACACTGTGTGGGCTAAAACGGAGTGCGTGCAGTAACAGTTTTCACAACAATGATTGCACAACACATTCTATGAGTCAAGGCTTCGCCCTGAAACACACCAGCTGGGGCAAAATGCTCTTTTGAGCCAAGTCAGGAAAATGTTAGACACACACTGACACGAACACCCCCGTTGTTATACAATACCACTGGGTAAAACTAACACTCACTCCAGCCTTCAGTCAAATACACAATGGTTCTTGCAGACTGTATAACTTGTTGTGTTTTTAGTCCCCACATGCCATACGGTACACACATACGATGGACGCCGAAGAGTGGGACAAGGTACTAATTTAGATGTAGACACTAAATGGTCACTTTCTGTCCTTAGAAGCTGATCAGTGTTCACTTTTGTCAAGTAATTGTTCAGTGGAAGAGATACCTGATCACAAATCAGCTGATAAGGGCAGAGAGTCTAACATCTTTTAGGTAGTGCACTGCAGTGGAGTGCTGTACTGTGTGTAGATGTATCTAACCCATAGCTTCTGTTAGTCTCCCTAAAAGTTTGATGGGGTATGTTGATCGATGTGCTTAGGCCACAATGCCTGCTGTGGTGTAGAAAGGATTGTGACTCTTTTGAGTTTGCGTGCAGTGTTTTGTAGATTTGTTATGCCTTGTATGTGTGCTATACATATAGTCATTATACCCTGAGAGCTCTTGTTTTTCTCTACTTCTAGAAAACTGGCTTATAATACAGCGTCGCCTTTGATGTGTGTCTGTGATGGTTGTAGCTCAACATCACCACATGTGGCTTTTTCATGCGATTTATCAACTTGACAATAACAAGAAAGAGACAATACAGACATGATTGATTTTGTTAAAACACCCGTTAGGGGTTACAAAGTTCCTCAATGAAGTAAACAGCACTCCATATACAACTCCTGTGGTCAGATGCCAGCATGTACACCACGTGACTGGTTGAATGGCCTTAAATTCATTTAGAAATTATTGTCTGGAATGTTCTCTGCAAAAAAAAAACAAGGCAGCCTTCCTTAGAGATAAAACATGTCATTTAAAGTTGCAGAGGAAAATGATATCCTTGTCTGGCCAACCAAGGACATCCCTCTGGACCACAGTTGACAATCTTGCCCACAGGAAGTGAAAGTCCTGACCACAGAAAGTGAAAATCCTGACCACAGGAAGTGCTTAACACAACCACAGGAAATGATAGGAAATGATAGCACAGAGAGATGCTAATTTAGCTCAAATTAAGCATGCCCTTTTATCTAAAGTGATGTAAATAGGCACAAAATGGCAGCCCTGGCTTTACTGACCGTGCTCTTACTTAGCCTGTTTCTCATTGGCTGTCTGGCACAGACCAAACATGTTTCTCTCCCTCAGTCTCTCTCTGGCGCCGAACTGAGAACCACTTCAGAGTTTTGGCAGCGAGATCTGGCAACCTGCTCCTAAACAAATCCCTGTTTTTATGTTAGAATTCCTTTTTTTTGTCCTTTACTTTCCCTTAATACCCTGGTGTAGACCAATTTGTTCTAGATTTATTTTAGTTGGTTTTAAATAGAAGAGTGTCCCTCTTTATCTCCCTGTATTTCACACTCTATCTATATGCATACAGTCGTGTTTTCCTCATATGTATTTGTCAGATAGTAAGATCTGAGACTTCAATGTGTCATTTACTGACCTGTACACTCCACCAGAACATTTCCAATGTCCCTGTGGGTTCATGGTCATCCACTAAATGCGTTCGGGTCAAACAACCAATGTATTGAACACACAGACACACAATTCAGGAGGTTGAGAGATTAGTTAAAAGCGTGTATATTGTTTTTTGCACTGGAACAACTCTAGAAGCAGCATCTATTATGGTTTTATAGGATTTGTTGTGACTTCTGCTGGTCTTCTGAGGGAACATGTATTTGTTCTTTTTCTAACAGTGTACCAGTAGTGTAAAGAAAGCATACTACAAATCCAAATATGGAGGTTTGTTGGCACATTGTGAAAAGGAGCAAAGCCAGGTTTAAGGCATTGTGATCTAGAACTAGTTGTAAAGTTTGTGCTGGTGTGTCACAAGCGTTGGAGTGGAAATAAGTAGGTGAGCGTAATAGATCGCAGGTCTGCGTTCTCCTTTGTTGCCCCCACATGCAAATTGCAGACTTTAAATAAACACGCCTTTTTGAAGGTGAAGTTTGCCCAGATGGAAATGCTCAGTGCCTACTGAGCGCTGCATGTGTGACTATGCAGACCGCTATTTCCTTTAAAAGTGGGATCATTAAATATTTATTAAGATTTGCTAGACGGCGCAGTGCTCATACCGGAGAGAGTGTGAACGCCGTACAATGTTGACTGAGTGAATGCGCGAACGCGCTTGCTTCTGTGTGTAAGTGTGCAGAAAGACAAGAGTGTGTTAAAGAGTGCGTATTTGTTTTTAGACACACCCTGTCTTGTAAACTGTACATCCTTGTTTCCCCTCAGGCTGTGTATTTGGCCATCAGCTGCTTTGCCTTTACATCATAAACCACCAACTGTCAAAGCAGTGTGCTAAACACACACACATTGGAGAGGATGAGCAACCAGTTATTGACGGATGTTCTTTCCTTGTTTTCGCCACAGGGCAACTGGAGGACCTGAGGTTGCCATGGGAACTGGCCCCTGGCCACAACCCCCAACTGAGGCTGAGCAGCTTCAGGCCCTGATGGCTGCAGCCAACGGTGAGTCCTATACCTCGTCATCTTTTTCCTCCCTTCTATCGATTCATCTTCCAATTTTCCAAACCAATTTTTCTCTTCATAACGTCAGCGAGGGTGCTTGGGCAGAGGTTGTTTATTTAGGTTCCTGTTTGGTTGGAGGGCAACTAGCGAGACTCGCTCATTGATGAAGCTCTCTCTGTCCACATCGATGTTTCCATTTCGTGCTTGTGTGTTAATAATTAACCAGAGGATATTCAGGCAGTGGACGCAGTCCCTCAGAGGAACGGTACAGTCGATTTGTTGAATTCAACTACATGACAGAGATGCATGTTTCCACTGTAAACACTTATCACATGCACAGTGTTTTACTATAAGCAGAAGCTATAGAGCTACATGAAGAGTTATGTAATATACAACCTTTAGTCTCATACATAACGAAAGATTCCCATATTGCACAACATGTCCTCCTTCTACTGCCCTATTTCTCTGTTCCTGCAGTGACTGCCTAACCAGCCACTGCAGAGGGACACACGCACACACAGTTATTCATCTGTGGGCTTTTACTGTGGAAGTCTTAATAATATCATGAAAAATATACACATACATTTACCTTGAAAACAAACAAAATATGCAGAAAAGATGGAGGGACAAACTTGACGCGATTTATTCCCAAATAGACTCAAGTCATAGTTTCCACAGTTTTTTAAACCATTGACAAATCACATCTCCCTCCCTCTTCCCACACAATCACACCCTCCCCCCCCCTCTTGGACACTGCACCGGACGTTGTGTGGAATTTTTCCATCGAAGTGAACAGAGAGAGAGAAAAGGCTCTGTCTTGGGCATAGTGGTAACCTGCATGTCAGCACAAAGTTAGACAGAATGAACAGTTGGTGCCATCAGGAAGGAAAGACAAAATAGAGCCTGTGTTAAATACTGAACATCTCTGGTCTATACTTACTGCCACTGTGTTGATAATCACAACGCAGGAGCAATCCTGCAATCGGTGAACAAAGCGCTGTGTGAGGGCAGAAAGATTTATTATATAATATGTTTTCAGATACTGCTTTGACGTTTTGGAAGCCAGTTAGCAGCGTTACAGTTTTCGTGTGCATATGTGTTTATATAGGCTGAGAGGAGCTACAGGGTGGGGGAGGGAGCGTTTCTGTCTTTGGTTCTGCAATGCAGGGGCTGTGGGAGAATTATGAGCAGAGCAGCTACGTCATGCGCACACACACACTCAGGGAATGCATGATAGGAAACCAGAAAGACTATGTTGGGGAGACAGTATCTCTGTTAAGAAAAAAACAAACATCTGTGCACAATCAACCACTGTAGAACACCTCGTTTGCCTTTTTTCTTCATATTTTTCGACTCATGCCCCTTGTTAGTTCACTGCAGCCTCATGGTTTTCCTGAGCAGTGGGATATGTTTATATCAAATTTAATATTCACACAATTCTCCCTTGAATTAAGTACCTTATTTCATGGTTTATCCTCCTGTTATTACCTATTTTCATTTCACTCCTTTAATATAACACCGTCACACAAAATTTTGGCTTTCTAACAAATTTCATCCCTCTCTCCTCTCCCCCTCCCTCCCGTCCATTACCCCACTCTGTCTCTCTTCCCACCAGAAGTTAGCGAGGCTACGGCCACACTTGGACCCGGCACCATGGGCCTGAGCACCCGCTACAGCCCCCAGTTCACCCTGCAGCACGTGCCCGACTATCGCCAGAACGTCTACATCCCCGGTAGCACGGCCACCCTAACCTCCAACCCCCAGCAGCAGCAGCAGGCCACGGCCCAGCAGGCGGCCCAGCAGGCGCTGCCCCCGCCCCAGGTCTCAGCCCAGCCTGAGCCTCCCAAGGCCGCCCAGACCCCTGCCTCCAAGAAGAAGTCGACCAAGAAGGAGAAGAAGTAGAGCTGGACGGAGAGAGGTAGAGGAATGATGAACCCGGCCTGATCTGATGAGAAATTCAACCCCCCATACCCCCCCCATAAGGTATCTTACTGCTCTGCTGTCACTCATGTTAGCCACGGTCTAAATAATGACAGGAAATCACTTTTGACCACATGGACGTTGGATAGATGTTGATGGTTCTTTGAAAGTGTCTTGAATGTGCTGAAGGCTGTTGTTGATGTTGATAACCCGTGCCGTGCTCAAGGTTTATTATTGCTCACATAATCTTTGTTGGTAGATATTTTTGGCAGGGTATGGGGGGTTATTGTAATTTTCTTTTTTTTCTTTTGGCAAAATCAAATGAACTTGGACAAAGAGATTTAGTTTAAGGAACCTTGCTGGGATGACAAAGCTATACGCAGTGATGTATTCAGAGATGAAATGTTAATGTCTTTCACGTTGGATTTATTGTGCTCTTTCCCGGAGATGGAAAGTCAGCTATTGTAAAGTACGCTAGTTGCCATCCATTAGATTCCTATATAGGGTCGGCCTTGCAGGATCTTAAATCATAAGTCCTGAGGATATAAGGCTGTTGTTTGACAGGTATTACAAACTCTTCTGCATGCTCTTTAAGGTTCAAACCACATATTCTAGTCTATAGTCGCAAACTATGCATTGCAAAAGCAACGAGGAGGACATCCTGAATCCGTTATCCTCCCTCCAATCGCAGGTCAATAGAATGCACATGTAGCATTTAATTGACACAAAATAAAAATAAAACTTTTGTAAGCATAGTTAAAAAAAAAAGATTTGAATCTCCTGATATTTTTATGACCTGAGCATGTATCCAGAGGAAGGTGCTGGCAGAGGGTGGGGTGGCATGGTGTCACGAGCCATGCTGTCCATGCAGGTGGTATAGCAGCAGTGACTGGCTTCTTGTGCATCACCTCCAGATGGGCACAAAGATGTCCTGCTGCCCTGCACCCTCTCCCCTCCCCTCCCCTCCTCACACCCAGCTCGTGTCCTCCCCTCACTCACTACCCCACGTGGAGAGCCAAACAAAGATAAATGCACTGTTCGTATTCTGAAGATCAGATGATAAAGGGGTAGTAATCACTTCGGTCTTTAGGGAAATGCATAGACATGGTAAACTTGAGTGCTTAGGCCTCTAGGGCCTCGACTGAGTATTACCCCTCACTATCCTGAAGTGTTGAAGAACTTCTTGATGTGACACAGTAACATGTTTTTTTTTTCTTTGGGAGATAATGATTCAATAGCATAGAAGAGTTGTTTGTATAAGAAATGAAGTCTTTACTTTGCCGTCCATCTGTCTGTCAGGCCTCTGGCCAGATACAACTGCATGAGAAAAAGCAGCTGGCAGGCTGGGTCAGGGGGAGTGGAAGGGGTGTGGTGAGGGGTTCACAGACTGAGGTGGCACCATAACATCAACCAGGAGGGTGTTAAACAACATTGGCTCTACCCACTGAATGTACAGAGGAACCACTGTTGATCTGCCCACCCCTTAAACGTTCTCTAATGCACTGACCCAGGTAGAGGTCAACAGAGCCAAGCACAGCTGTCCCTGTTGGTGAGGAGATACCACTCCAGAGCTCTTTGAAATTTCCCTCCTCTATTGACATCATGCGAAACCTTAGCCCCTCTACCACTCACCTCTCCGCTCCACTCCCTGGTCTTTTGAGGCTCTTCCCCACTGTAAATAATCACAAGTCCTGTCGATGGTATGAGCCAGTTGTTTGTATAGTAGGGACCACGTCCAACAGTTTCAAAAGTCCCTCCCACAAGGCGTGGCTTACTACTGGAATGTGTTGCATTTTGTTTTTCAAGAAAAATAAGAAAACAAGTTTAAAAAAAAAAAAGAATCAATAATGAATAAAAATCTGAGATGTTCTTCAACAGTTTGTGTTGCAATGTAGTAACTAAGCACCATGGAAGCCAACTAACTCTTCAGTGTAAATAAATGAATTAAAGACAACTTTAGATAAGTAAACAAAGTGACACACGTAGACTAGTTAACTTGTGATATGTGTTGCGCATATTTTTGTGTTCAGTTTCTCTCTACTATCTTTTGTCACCCTTTAAAGAAACAAAACAAAACAAAAAAATATGGAAATGTTCCTATCCTTCTGTAACCTCTTAATGTTCTTTTGCGGTGATTTTATCGTGCATTTGTGAAAGAATGCCTCTCATTCTCTTTCTGTCCATATGAACAAATGATTATAAATATTATATATGTGTAAGTCCGTCCGCTGCTGAATTAATACTACTCTATCCTGCTGTATTATCTTTCTTATCAAATGCTTAGCCCCCACGCTATACCCCTGTGTTACTCTCTTATTTTTATGCTAATATTTATATTGCTGTTTTATTTTCTCTTGAACACTGACATTTCAAATAAAAAGATTCTGAAATCATTTAAAAAGACGTGTGGGTTGTTTGTTTCATGCTCATGTATGTAATTATCACACAGGCTACTGTTTGAGTGAGTTAATTTTGTGCATCATTTACTGCTAATATGACTGTAGAGCAAGTAATCTCCGTCTGTGTGTCTTTAGCATAACTCGAGAACCGTTCATCCGATCTACTTCACACTTGGGGGGTGTATTGCTGGAGACCCCGTTGAGTGCTTTGTCGATTTTGGGTAAATTTGGATATGCGACACTTTCGATATTAAGATACTTTAAATAGAAAACCAAACAGCGCTCTGTATAACAACAGGGACCGAGGCTCAAGGCTCTACAGACACAGGTCATTGACATCAGTTCAATTTTGCTGCTAGATGCTAAGTATACTAACGTTACTGGAAGCCAAGCAATGGCCACGCACAACAAACGGCCACGCCCCCCCGACAAAGCTGTAAGCAGCAATACCGGGAGCCAAGCAAGGCCCATTCCAAACATGCATGTATGTATACCAACATTACAGCTAAACTCTTCTTCACTTTCCTGTAGCATGTCTGGGACCGGGAGCCAAGCAATCAGGCCGCTCTTTTGGGACACATTCCAAACGGCCCAAGCAACTAACAGGCGCGGCCCTGGACAACGCTGTAAGCAGCAATACTACGAGCCAAGCAATAGGCCCGCTCTGAACAGGCATCCAGATATACTACCGTCGTTTTTTACTAGTAGGGTACAGCACTAGTCTTAATAATTCATGAAGCTTGCCTGTGAAACACATTCAATGCTATAAGCACGTTAGCTGTTGGCTAGTTAGCTAGTTAGCACGCTAATGCCACCATGCTTTTATGGTACACTGGTTACAGAAAATGAGCCGAACATGCATACTTCTCTCCTACAGTTGAACTAGTCTCCTAGCAGCGGAGGGAAATGGGAGACGTTTGCCGCAGTGTGAGTTAGATAGCTAATTAACATTTCATTTGTGTTCTGTATAGCAAATTCAGTGGTAACATACACGCAAATAGGCTACTAGTTGGCCATCACCAAAACAGTAAACGCAAAAGTATTTTTAACCAATGAAATGATACATAAATGGTACGTACATGTGATTGGTTCGAATGGTGTTCACACTAGAAATGAAGTTCTCAAGAGTTCACTTGTCAGCAGTCCGAGACCACCCCTTCAATGCGGAGTAGAGAGGTTAAGTCCACACTGCAGTTCGAGTCCGGCATTGACCTTAACCCGAACAAACCACAGCTTTGTTCTATCCCTTGTCCTTTTCAGGTGTTCTATGTGACTGTGGCAGATCAAAAGGAGTAAAAAGAGACCAAATGAGGCCACAAAATCTTATTTACAATTAAATTAACATTGTCAGGCTATTTAACTACTGTTCCCTTGTCACATAATAAATTGGAGTAATTCATTGGGACACTTTATTGCCATGCTACTTCTGTTAATGATTGAAAATTATTCACAAAATATATCCGACAAGTCAATTGTGAGTTTAATTGAGTTTTGCATCATCATTAAATTGATTGGAATTTCCATTTTACTGCAAGAAGAAAAGTATTTCAGTAAAACTACCCACAGCAGGAAAAAAATATACTTTTAATTTAGCTGCAAAATGTTTTCATGTATTATATTTTATATCATCTTTTATTTCGATGACAAAAACCTAGTAGTACAGATAAGACCTGAAATACGCTTCCCTCACTGTTCTCTCAAGAGTCATGATTAATACAATTGATATAAAGTTAAAATAGCATGACAACTTATATTGTGTGGTGTCTGCTATTGTCTAAATATTGAGAATAGGTTGATGGTACCAAGACACTGAGGAAAGTATCAAATTAAAAACATGCATACTGCTCATTCCATCTGAACTCACTGTTTCCTCCTCCAGCTCACCATACTAGAGCCACATGTTCTTTAGCTTTCCTCTCACAGATCCTGGGGCCACTAAAGGGAACACGGCAGCCTGCTTTGTGCCTTTCACAAGGTCTTACACAATAACATAGTCCCTATAAATAGCCCATGGGACGTCACCAAGCAAAACAAAAGGAGCGGGCTTTAACTGCACCGCTGCAGATGTTGGGGGATGGAAGGAGAGACAGAGGGATGGAGATGATGCAAGTGTTCGTGAATCAGACGTGGCGTCCATTCAAAGGCCAGCTAATGTATTTTCTCTATAATAAAGTTACTGCCTGAAGATTACACGAGACCAAAAGCTAAGAAAGAATACCTGAAAAAATATATTTTTGTTCATTAAAAAAAGAAATCCCCATCTGCTGGTTTGAAAACATTATTTTTTTGTAAAACAATCCCTCTTTTAGATTAAAGGAAATCATTCCAACGTGACAATCCAGTTGATTCACACAGCTGCATTTCAACATCAAACACTGCAGACTCACATACCCCAAAATGGCCGACTCGACTCACCCTTCTCTCATTTTGTGTTATGTGGTTGCCACGGCAACTGTCAGCCCCAGCTGCTTGCTGGATGCTTTTCTCCCCGTTCCCCACATCTTCATTACAGGTCTATGCATTGGCAGTTATTGGCTTCGCTCGGGGCCTGGCTGAGCTGAATGACCTGCAGGAAGACAAACATATTCAGCCATCAGTCAAACCTGGCAACTCTGAGAGAGACATATGCAGGAAGCATGCGGCAGAATATCCCACACACTGACGGACAGGATGAGTCAGAGGTAATAACGCACTGTGGGTTTGTCCTAGTTTAATTCACTGGAGATCGGTATGAGCTTTCATTTGAGATGGTAAGAATCAAGGAAATTGTTCACATGGGTACTATAGGCTTTACTATAGCTCCTGAGTTACTTTGTCATCCCGTGACTCACAGAGATTCCTGCTGTCCTCACTCTCCCCATGTGTCATCCATTTCCTGGAGGGGAGACCCAGCAGAATGGCAAGACTGTTCTTTTATTGCCCCCTTTACGCCGCCCACCCTATCTCGCTTAATTAAGCACATTCCTACTGATTATTCACACACAATATAGACAATACAGTGACACACACACACACAGAACATTTTTTTTTTTTTTCAAACCAGTGATGTATAGCAGGGTTGACCAAATAGGGGAAGCAGTAGCAGACTGGAACTTGACAGTGGACTGCCTGTGAGCAATAACAACATGAGCCAGACAGCCTGGACATGAGAGAGAATAGCAGGCATCATCACTTCCTGAATGTCACACATGTGTAAACAGGCACACTTATACACCGTGGTCAGTCATTGAAGAAGAAACAAAAGTGCTTAAAAGCTATTTTCTTGAATAGTCTCATCATCAAATCTCCTCTATTTTATCTACATTCTCATCAGAATATTGGAGCAGAAAGTAGAGCAGAGCTGCATTTCCTCCCTCACACCTTCCTGTGAGCTTCCAGGCAGGAGGAGCGAGAGGAAGCCAGGGTCTCATTTCAGGATGATGAGGATCACATCTGATTCATGTCAGGAAAGAGCAGGATGTGACGTAACGGCTGCATGTGGCGGGATAGGAAGTGAGTTTCCGCGCCTTTTTTTGCTCTCCCCCCCCCCTCAGTAGTTCAGCAAAAGGGAGACCACCCCCCTTCATCCTCCCCCTCCGACTTCCTCTTTTCTTTCTTCCCTTCCCCCCCCCTCTTTCCTCCCATCCTGCAGCTGTCTCTGCAGAGTGTTGGGTCACCACATGTTGAAGGACAGAGCCCTGCTCTGTGGATATGCACAAAACACAGCACAGGGATAAAGACCCGCTTAATCTGGACTTTGCCAGGGAATAACTGTGATGAAATGCATATATTCACACTGCCACAGTCAAGTTAAGCAGGGCCTAAATCCAAATGACACACTTAGTGGAGATTACAGCTGAAAGTTTCAGAAACCGAGAAACAGACAGCAGTGGGTTAATGTGATTTCTTCTCATGCAGTGCAGAGAAAGAGACTAGATTGATGTTCCTGATAAAAAATTAACAGGGAGAGAAAGGAATGGGATCTTTCTCTCTGCTGGCACACTCAGGCAGCTCCAAAAATACACTGACTGTGCTGTACGACAACAATTATCAAGTGATATCCACTGATTGGTAGAGTATGAAAACACATTCTACACATGCATTGTCTTACATTTGTAATCATCCTCTCTATGGACACTGTATTTATTTTAGCTGAGAGAGATGCGCCCCTCAGGCAGACTTAACAGGGAGTTCAGTGGTCTTTGGCTGAAAGAGGAGGAGGAGGCCATTGAGCAGGAGCATTGGAGCACTGGAGCCTGAACGTTGCTAAGGCTAACAGCACCCTGATTTAAAGAGACACAGTAATGTGCTGGCTGCTGGCTCGACTAAATCACTGAGATGGAGCTGTAGCAAAGTGGAAGAACAACACAATGCGCCCTTTCAAAGCAGCAAACCCTTTTTCTCTCATCCTCTGAAAAGCCCCCACTCTACTCTCTTTTCCTCTCCCTCTCTCCCTTCGTCTCTGCCAAGAGCTCTCGCGCCTGTTTTCTCAGCTGCGAGGATGGAAATCAGACAGGGGGGAGACAGGAATGAAGGGGGAAAGGCACACTAAGGGGTAGTGAGTTGGATTTAGGGTGATGGAGAAGCAGGCTTAATTGCCTCGTTATAATTTTGCTGCAGAAAGAGAAGATGAGTTGGAAAAGTGTCCTCTCATGATTGAAGTCATGTAAAGGTTACAAGTCAAAGGTAAAGTGTGTTAGATGAAGCATGTGATCTGCTCGGTGATGGGCAGAAAAACAAGAAACAAAATGCAATCCAATGGGCTTCAATTTTGTTTCAATTCACTCACAAAGACAGAACAATGTGCGTGTTTTGAGGGGATCGTAAGCTTCCATCTGGTGCAACGTGGTTTGAGGGCATCTCCTGCCCCCACACTGCCTCTACACTGTCTCCAGCACACACACACACACACTGAATATACGCAAACTACACTCAACCATAACCCTAATCCCTCTTTACAAGCCGTACACCCCATAAGTACCCCTTCCCCCCTACTCAGCACTCACATACACAGGCAACAACCACACCCCCCAGCACAGACAGTGCAGAGTATCTAATCCATTTCCTCCACCACTGTGGTTGTCATGGAAACGCAAAATTCCCCATATGAGTGACTAGAGAAGGAATGAAGAGAGCCGGGAGCAGGGAGCGAGGAGGAAAGCAGAGGATTGGATATGTAAGGGTGTAACAAAGAAGCCACTTAGCTAAAATGTCCTTACTGTCCGTCCTTAGTTCTCTAGCGCGCGCGCGCGTGTGTGTGTGTGTGTGTGTGTACGTGTGCATGCGACTGTTCTCAGGCGTCGGACATGCCATGAATGTGCAGCGCCTCAGACATGCAGACTCTGACACAGAGGCATTTCGACAACTCAGCGCCATGGCGACAGGTGTTGCCGCGGAAATGGTGCAGCTGCTGCATGGATATTTCAGGCTAATAAGCGTGGACCATCAAGCTCCTTTCCTCTCTCTCTCGCTCCTTTCTGTTCCCCGAACCAACACAGCCCTGCATGATACAGGAGGCTGGAATGCAAACTCTGAAGGGAGTCCATCTTGAGCATACAACTGCGTTTATTCTGTGTTATACACGCTGTCTGTCTGATAACAAGAACCAGATGCAGGTTGAGATAGGGAAGATTTTCTAAAAGAGAAAAAGACAAAGAAACTGTAACTTCACTTAGAACTAAAACATAAACACCAAACCCAAGTCATATTATTTACACAAACATTTTAGACCACCAGTGCTTTGAATCACCTAAAACTTGATATATTAAAGAAACCATTTGACATTTTGGGAAATACACTTATTTACTGTCTTTACAAGAGTTTTAACATAAATACAAATACAGTACATAAATAGAAGCAAGTTGTGGTTTTACAGGTGCTGTGCAGTGACAAGAGCAGTGACTTCCTTGTCACTTAGAGAAGAGCAAATCACAGCACTGAAGGCTTTTCTCGATGGAAAAGATGTTTTCGCTCTCCTCCCCATTGGCTTCGGTAAAAGTTTGATTGACAGTTTATCCAATCACCTGCCAAAATATGTTTTAAAGCGCCGCCCCTTTACCGAACAGTTTCCAAGGAAAACCTCCTGCTCCGTTAGGCTACTACATGCACAATTATAAAAGTGGTATACATTTTCTAATCTAAGGTTACAATAACCTGCTCGAAGAAGAGTTTGATATCAGTCATTTTTTGTCTCAGTCAACTAATGCTATTTCAGCATCTACGCTTACCTCTTTAGGAGCCGCCATTGTTGTTTATAACAAAGTTGCCTCTCTGTGTCGTCTCACACACACCCGTAGCTGCCAGTAGGTCCTCACAAGAAGCTGATTGGTCCATGCACTGGCTCGTGGACACTGACCCTATGCATGATGAAAAAAATGGAGATTCCATAAAAAAGTTGCATATTTGTCAACACCAGGGAATAACAAGCTGGACCTAAACAAATCAGAATTCAGAAAGGGGCACCATAGAAATATTTTGAGAGCCATGTCTCACATTCTGACAGTGGTCTGAATGTCAACAGTCTTGGTATGAGGGACTCCACTGCACACCAGGACCTCCGGGACAGGTGTTAAACCCATCAGCAGTGGAGGACACTCACAAAGCTGGGAATTTATTTTTGGACCATGGGAAATACTCAAATACGAGACATACCAGAGGTTTGAACTGATCATTATAACAAACAAGGAAGGATAGACACAGTCCTGCTGCATGAGACGCATTCTAGCATTTATTATATAAACTGCATTTATTTTAAGAATGCAAGGAAATCCATGTGAAGCATCATGACACAGAGCTGTACGCTGGTGAGGACACACACACACACACACACACACACACACACACACACACACACACACACACACACACACACACACACACACACACACACACACACAAGCCGTATTTGTTCTAGTTTTTGGGCTTTTTGACGCAGTGCAGTCAGACTGTGCACAATTAAACTTGCCAAATCAATTCACCCTCTCATTTGGTAATCTGCATAAATCATGACTAGCTTGTTTGCATGAGCGTGTGTGTATCAACAGCAGGTGGGAAACAACCCTAGAAAATACTGCAGGACGTTCTGAGAAATGAGGAGAGAAAAGGAGGGGGGAAGAAAGACGAAAAAAAGCTCCAATGCCCCAATTTACTGCTCTCGTCGCACGTCACCCTCCTCCCCTCCCATCTTTCTCTTTGTTCTTTGCCTCCCATTGTCTACTCTGCATTTCTGTCGGCACATATAACTTCTTTAAGTGGTCAAAATCCTTTCATTTCTTCATTCATCACTACATCCATCTTTCTCATCTCTCTTGTCTAACCCAGATAGCCAGACACTCTCTGCCCTAGATAAAATGGAGGTCTGTCAGTCTCCATTTGTGACCCCGCCTTTCCTCCATCCATCCATCCATCCATCCATCCCTTCCCTCCTCTCCCCCTTTAGTGACCTCCCTGTATTTTCTATCTGAGGTGGTGGTGGAGGTCCAGAGAGCAGTTTGTGGCATTCGTCTGTCCGTGTCTATAAAGCTCAAATATTCATGTGCCCGCTCTGCACCGAGTAACAACAGATGATGTCGGACGGCAACAGACTCCCAGTTTCCATGGCAACCCCCCCCCTCCTCCCCTCCCCTCCCCTTCGCTCCGCTCTCCTCTCCTCTCTCTGACTCAGTTTGGGTGGTAGGGAGGGATGGTGATTACCTCCCTGGTAACATGTGGCAACAGGGGGAGACATGTTAGCATCACAGCAAGTAGATCACTAGGAGGTGAGAGAAGAGGGGGAGGAAAAGGGAGAAACTACAAATAATTAATGTTGGTTAGAGAGAAACAGACAACAAAGGGAAAACAAAATTAAGAGGTTTAGGGATTTTACATTGAACGAAAGACAAAAAAACACATCTCTAAACAGGGGAGGATAGCAAGACAGGTCTACCCGTCTGTCTGCCTCTCCTGGTCTCCTCCTCTGCGCTGCCTCTTTGTCCTCTCTCCCCCCCCCCATAAAGAAGCAGCCCGGCGCAGGGACTGTAAGCTGCTTACTATAATACAGCTTCACAATGCCTCTTAATACTCCTCTTTTACCCCCCACCCACTCAGTCTGTCTGCGAAATGGATTGTAATGCAGTGCACTGCCCCCTATCCCCATGTACTTCCTCACAGTGCGGTGCTTCTGAGATGTAGCTTTTCTGAACGGGAGGTCGCAGCACGTTACCCTTTCTTTCTGCAGAACTGTGGCTCTGGAATCGATTTTAATGCCGCACTTGACCCGTCTGTCCTTTACGTTATCAATAGAGCGGTGAATCATACAGCCTGCATGGTTCAGCTGTAACCGTCCACCGGTCTCAGTGCGTTGTTGTTTACAGGCCTGATCTTTTCTTCTCATCGCCTCTGCTGCAATTCCCATTTTATGCCTGATTGAGTAACAGCCATTGTTTTGCCCTCTGTTGAAGATGTACTGCCTTTTCAGCTGCAGCTATAGTGAGGTTATTTCTCCCTCTGCATTGTCTTTGTTTTAATTCCCAATCTTATCTCTGGTTATGCCACCTCAGCCTCCATTTTAAGGTAAAACAGTGGAGGAGAAAACCATCAAAGCTTGAAGACAACATACATTACGCTCAGCATGTTGTGAGGAAGAACAAGCAAGCAGTAGGGAATAGACCGGGAGGACATGAAAGAGAGAAGGAAATGCATAGAAGAGTGTCGTTGAAAAGAAAAAGAAGAAATATGAAGGGGAAGAGATGAGAGAAGAGAAAGAGACATGAGAGAGGAAACAACGTGAGCCAAAGCAGACAGAGAGGTGAGGAAAGCAGACGAGACGGGCAGGGACTGAAAGAATAATCAAGGAATGTCGGGTTCGGGTGCAGATTTTTGCCAGCAGGAGGTAAGTGTAACCATGGTAACCATGCAAAGGAGTGATGTCATTGCCTCAAATTGCTTGGCATAGTGGGGGTATTTTAGGGGGGGGTTGGCAGTGCCAATCTGTTCTTCACCCTCAGCAGTTTATTATCGCACATCAGGAGAAAAATGGCCATTATCCTGTAAATGGACATTTTTTGTTTCAACCAGCCTTTTACAGATTTATCCCCGAAAACCCCTTTTCTGAGTCCTTTCCTCTAAACTCGTTTCTTGTCCCTCATTGTACAAAAAAGCTGCAACATCTGTTCTAATATTAGTCGGGCATGCGACTATGAATTATAGTCATTAACGATCGCTTGATTTTTTTTCATTGTCTCAATCAATTCATTAACTAGTCACTATAGAATAACGTGTGTTATGTTTTAACTTAACATTGAAAAATACAAAACAGAAAAGCAGCTGTTGTGACATTTTTTCAAGAAAATGTTAAATGAACTGGTAGTAAACTATAAAGGAGTATATGTGTGTCCATGTTTTTCATATCGATCGAGGTCAACATGAAAAATGTGCACATCTGCACTCTGGTATTAATCAGCAAGAATCTGAGGCTATCAATAAAAAAGGCACTTGAACCATAATCCATCAACAGAACAACTCATCTACATCTATAGGTTTGTGAGGTAAAGCATTGTGTGAGCTTTAGATGTCTGTCTCTGTTAGAATCTGCTCCATGTAACCTCTAAATGTCACTGTGGATGTGGGCGGGTTATCTTCACCCCACATTCACCCTCTTCAGATGGGGTTATACTTTATTTAGGACACATACGCACACACACACACACACACACACACACACACACACACACACACACACACACACACACACACACACATAGACCATATCCAGATATTTACTGCCCCCAGAGGAAATCAGACAGCCGCAGGCTCAGCTAATGTAGGTCAATTGACTACCTCCATCAATGTGTATGGACAGATAGGGGGCAGGAGGTAAGACACACACACATACAATTAAAGACACAAGAAAAAAAAGAGACTCTCTTGATCCCTCCTTCCACAATATCATGAAAATGTAACCAGTGAACTTTAACACAACGTGTGTGTGTGTGTGTGTGTGTGTGTGCGCGCATGCATAAACATACAGTAAACAAACAGGATGATCTCTTCAGATGGGTCAGGGGCTCAGACCCTCGTGATAACAGCCTGACAGACACAACAGCCTCAAGGGATCCACGTGGATACCAGCGTCACTTCAACGTCTTCACATCAGTGTTACCAGTTTGTCACCGTCTACTGCACCACCACAGCTTTTGTCTCATCAATAACTACTATTTATTTCCATCTTAAAAAAAAAAAAAAAAAAGCCCTGCGAGAACATGTGGTTCATGCCCACACAACAAAGCACCTTGAGGACAAGCCTGGACAAGCGGACACACGTCGTGACCGTCTTCTTTCATGAACCAAAAACATTCAGTATGAGCCACAGAACTCCTCCACTCTCCCAACTATCCAGCACAAACCGCCCCAGGCTCACTCATCTTGTGTTACATCGAGAAGTCTGGAAATCTTTTTTTTAATTAATTTTTCAGTCACTGGTGGCTAAATACAAGAAGTATTAATGGAGACAGAAAGATGTTTTAATCTTGCACACTTATATTCACATGCAATGTACTGACTCACAGAGACACCCCATGCCAGTCAGCTGTGGTCACATTAACACTTTGTCACAACCATCAACAACATTAGGAACCACGGCTCGCACGGCACTACACTCAAGTGTTAGATTACGACGCTAAACAGTGTGTCCACACTTCCTGTACTGATATCAACACCTTCACAAGAGCCTTTGCATATTTCAGCAACAAACATACTTCTTCTTCCTTTAGGTATTTGTTTACTATACAAGGGAGGACTGTGTAGCTCTTCCTTACTGCTTGGTGTTAGAGAGCGAGAGAGAGAGCGAGAGAGAGAGCACACTATGGTCATGAATGTGGCTGTGTGACCCCTCGGTGCTTATTGATATTCTGTCTGCATCAGCCTTCAGCACAGCCTGCAGAGCAGACAGACACTGCTCTCACTAAATGGCTCTCATATTTAGGAGAGAAATCCTTCCCCCCGAGAGAGACGATGATCTGCTGGGATGAGCCATAACATTATGGATTAGGGATATAGATTCAAAAATTAAAATTGCTTGTGGTGGCAGGATTCATGTGTGTTGAAGTGGATTAGGGATCGTAGGGTTCATGGTGAATCTGGGCAGCGTGAGATCAGCGTGCCTTAAAAATGTGAGGGAATATGCTACAAACACTCTCTCTGCTTTCTTCTGAACTGAGTTTTATGAAAAAAAAGAAAACGAACATAACTTAAACTCTTCTCTCTCTCTGGTGCGTAAATACATGTTGGATCTGATGTTTCTCATAGTTTCATCATAGCTAGTTGACTGAAGAAGTAAAGGCTAGTTTGCATTGCAATGTATGAGTAGAGAAAAGTGAGGGCGCAAAGGGAGGCAAGAAAGGGTGAGGAGGTTGAGGGACAAAAAGAAACGGGCTTGAATTCTCTGCTGGTAATACATGAAGTTTAGTCAAACTTTTAAACATCTCCGACAAAATTCACACAGAGGCCTGTTTCACATAATGCACAGTCCTCTTGACAAAAGCCCCATCTGCTCTCTAATGGGATTTAATGCTTAGGTTGTCTCTCTATGTTGGGCGTCTTGAGATCTTGTACACACAACAACAACAAAAAGCACACAAGCACGCACATTGAAGTCATCTTCATAAGATTCATGCTGGTAAGCAGGACATGCTGACTTTTGTCTCAGCAGACAAACATCACAATGTTTTAGTGCAAGCCATGCTTCACTTCCAGATGAACAAACACAGACAAGACGCAAACTGAAGACATATGAACAGAAAAATCCTACGACAGGCTGGGATGGGGAAGTAATTAGAAACAAAGGGGACAGAGGAAGCCTGGAAGAAGAGAGCATAAAGGAAGCGAGACGGGATGCATGGGCATGTAAGCAGAAACAGAATCCTATATTGAAGCAACTCAACAGATGTTAGGTATGTTTATGGACACGGGAGAACCAGACAGACCGACACAGAGTCCTGCCTGAGACAGGCAGACAGTGTTTTCATCTCTGCCCCCTGGTGCTTCAGGGTGATTCTGGCAGCGCTGTGATGATGGAGATGTCACTCAGCGGTGTGTGATGGCACAGCCAATCGGTTGACACTCACTGGCCCATGTTAATTGTCTGCTAATTGTGTGTCACATGAAGAGTGTTATACAAGCAAGCGAGACATTTGATCAAAGGGATATTATTAAGATATGATGGCGGATGCAGGGAGGGACACATTTACACACTAAGAAGCATGCGTGTGAATGTATGCCCTTCCTTGCAGGCAAATTCATAATGATGCAAATAAGCACACAAATGCACAGACATATTCAAAATATGCAGTCATACAAGACATTCAAAGAGGGTTTTTTTTGCATTCTTCAGGAGTCACTCAAACCCTGTTTCTGTGGAGTTTAAATGCCACAGTCGTGTGTATTTCTCTCCTGAAGCAGCAGGGAGGTTGAGAAATGGCCAATCTAAACAAATGAAGTGAGGCTTTAATCCGCAGTTCTCTGAAATGGAGACTGGGAGAAGCGGTGGAGTGTACAGCCAAGTTAAGACACAAATGAAACACATTTATTTCAGAGCCCTGGCAATGTGGGTGCTAATGGCAGCCAGAGAAATGCACTCACACAAAACTTCTGGGTCAGAGGAAAAGAAAAGAAAGAGCATTCGATGTAGAAGGGACGAGGAAATAGGAGGCGAGGGGAATCATACAAAATATAAAACGACAGTATGCTGCGTGCATATAAATCAATTGTTTTCTTCTCTCCACAGAGGTCACATCTCCTCTTCCACATCTAACACTCCCTCCCTCCTCCAGGAGGCAGAGGGGTGGCAGATATTCACCGAGGTTCACTTTGCTACCTGGAGACCGACAGCCTCCCTCAGCCGGCCAATCAGAAGCTGTGAAAAACAGGCTTCTGCTCTGCGATTGGTCCGCTGCTCCCAGGAACTCATTCCACTATCAATGGCTGTGTCATTGTGTCGTCTGGCAGTGCTGAAGCCAATTATGCTGCCCTCTTTCTTTGTGCAGACCTCTTTTCTCCAGCAGACCCCCTTCACACATATAAGGGCATACACGCAGACACACACGCATACAAATCACCCCAGACTCCAGAGAATGTCACAGCAAGAGACAGGAGTCTGGGAATCAGGCATCAGGAGGACCTGAAACGATTGTAATGAGACATCGTTATAGATAAATTAACCCTGCATCTCAATAAATACAAAACCTAAATGTGTTAACTCTCTTGCAAACCTTAACCTTTGGTGTTATTCTTCTACTGGTAGTCCAGGTTGTAGCTATGCAACCCTGCCTTTTAAACAAATTAGGTTCACAGCTGTTTTTATGCAACTGCAACATTTAGCAATAAACATTATAGGTTTATATTGCAAAATAAATGACTGATGTTAAATAATAATCTATGATTTACTGATGATGATAACAACAAAGTGATAATTAACCAATTAATGTGAACATGTATTATATCTAAACCTTTGAAGAGCAAGACTAGCAGTCTACAGCATAGCGACTCTATATGACGCTATCAATGCTATATAGAGGCTGTACTAAATGCTAACGCCATTAAATGCTCACAATGAGTACGCTAACACTGATGTTTAGCAGTAGTAATGTTTACCATCTTAGTTTAGCATGTCATCATGCAAATATATGCCAATAGTATACTATGACTTTTTATTACATTCTATAGTTTGAGCTTTTATAACTACATTTCACTTTTTTTTTCATTTTCATGCCATACTATGACTTTTTATGAAATACTATCCCATGCATTTGTTTTCTAAATATTTATGATAAACTGTACTGTGATGTTTTTCTTATTAAATATGTCATACAACACAATTAATTGTTGTTACTATTCTAACTTTCCTATGACTTTTATGACTAACTATACTAAGAGATTTATTGAAATACTATACCATTATTTTTTTGGAATCATATCTAAAACTATACTATGACTTTTTTCAACAAACTATACTATGAATGTTTTACTATATAATGCATTTTTTGACTTTTGTCGACATTTTAAGGTAAGACTTTTTGATATTCTATACTATTAATACTTTTTCTACTCTAATGCATTTTACGACGTATTATACTATTACATTTTGTTGTACTTTTTTCGACATACTACACTATGAATTCTTTACCATTACCTTTCCTGACTATTTCATGGCTTACTAGTATAGGATTACTTTTTAATGACATTATACTGCATTTCTTTCATGATTTTTTTCTGACGTACTATAACTTTTATGACCTTTAATGTTGGAAGTATGACTGTCGGAGGCATTCAATACAATCACTTTTTTAATCATGCATTATATTAAGAATGTTGATGTTTTTAATAAGATACTATGGAATTCTTTAATGACATACTTTTCTGATGCAAAGGTTTCAGTCTGAACAAGTTGCAGTCAGAGAGAATATCAGAATGCTCTCGGAGATGTGGGAGGAAATCTGTTCAAAGAAAAGAATCAACTCACATTACAGAACAAAGCTGAGGACAGGGAAACCTCTCCAGCTATTTTGGGTGTGCATCCGTGTAGCCGGGATGACACAGCAGGGTATTCCCAGAACAGGCCTGTACTGGCTAGGCTGACCACTACAGGGAGGAGAAGAGTGCAAATCATGACTTATCATAGTACTTTGTTCCAGTATCTCCAGAAACAGACACTAGAACAAAGAATGGTGGTTATACAGTATTAGTAGTGGCAGTGACAGAAGGGTCCGAACAGGAGAGGGGACACAAAAGATGAGATAACAGCATATAGGCATCAACTGTTCTCCGTTCTCTCTCCCTCTCACACAGTTTTATGTAAGTGCCATGTGTAACACTGGCAATCAATGCTGGAAAATGTCTCAGGAAGCCCATGGAGCCATGGAAAAACCCTGGACTGCTTCTGTCACAATAACTAAAACGGTGTTGTTCATTCTGTCTTTTGGCAATAAAATGACACTTTCACTGCAACGTGTTGAAACTATCTGGTATTTTACTGCACAATGTGTTTACATGAGAGAGAGGAGAGGAGGGGGAGCTAGAAGTTTCACATCAACAGATCAACAGAAGACGCACACACTTTCAGAATGAGCCAGTCGTATCATTAAATTACTAAAGAATGTTTTAATAGTTCTGTGTAGCAAACAGAATGACTATGTGCATTATTCTGTATACATAGAGCAACCAAAAAAAAATTGTCTTCATTCAAATACAATAAAATAATCAAGTGTAAAAATTAACATAGAAAACATCTCTTAAAAAAATGAACAAACAAAAGGAATGACTCGAATTAGAAAACACAAATATTCCAGTGATATTCTTTCCTTAACGTTGAAAACAGCCAACTTCCATCATCTGTTACACACAATCACCGGGCATTGACCACCTGAAGAGACGGGTCGAATAATAGAACAGCCGACGAGTCTCCCGATATCTTTGAGAGATAATTATTCTGCGTTACTGGACTCAAATGTAGCACCAGCACTTGATCAGGTCAAGGATCTGCACTGTACTTAAATAACCTTATTTCCTTTTATGTTTGAGAATTGTTTTATAAAGACTTTCCTCAATCAGGGGCCAAACGAAGCCCTGACCTTGAACCAGCAGGTTGATAAACCCAGTAGTTTCTACATCATGCCGCCGACTGGGCGTCAGGGCTGGAGTGCGCGCAGTATAGTATTATGTTTGCATAGCTATAAATATTGCATGGAGCCGTTGACGTCACCTCTCCGGATTCTTGTCAGATATTACACCACAACATCATGGCAACATGTATGCTGATGGCTACTGAATACAAATAGGAGCAAGGGCATTCAGCAACTACTGCTGCCGTTCAGCGGGAGGGAAAGTGGGTGAACAACACAAACGTCTTGTCTCAGCAGTTTTCCAGTGTGCGATATCTTCATCAGAAAGACCACAACGCTGTTTATGAAACCCCGGGTTTATGCCAGCATGCTCGGTACCATACAGTAATTACAGATGGCAACACACCCATGCACTCAAACCTAAACGCACAAACATGTCGGAAGTCGAGTGTGCACATAAAACTAAATATAGGTGGCATACTTTCACACACTCATTCTTATGCAAAAAAGCACAGGCATGTAAAGGCTAGCATATTAAATGGAAACAACTAAAATGGTTTAACCGACTTTCTTCTTCTCCAGTCTACCTCTAATTCCCTCTGGGGTTTTAGGAATGCTCATGTGAATGGATGTAAGCACGTTTTCTTCATAAAACTGTTGTGGGCACATGTGGTAGCTAAGACAAGTTTGTGTAAATTATCTCCATTTTTATGTGAAATCTATGTTACGCATGCACACCAGTGAACAAAATCCCTTCTCAGTCAAAAATAAATCAAAACACACGGAAACACCCAAGTGATGACTGACAGCAGCCCAGTGTGAACGTGACCGCCGGGGAGGGAAATGACAAGACTGGATTTGTATTGGTTGGCACTTTTTTCAATAACACAGCAAAAGTGATTAACATTTACAAACAGTAACATACAGTATATCAGGCAGATGCAAAGCAATATGTTTCATATGATAAAAAAAAAAAACGATGTGGAAAAGCGTAATGTGGTCTTGTCCTGGTACATCCAGAGAAAACTTGCACCTGCAGGATTTGCCCAATTCCAGACATTTCCGGTCTAAATTTGGGATTTGGAAAATAACCACAAAGAAGGGCGGATCCCTCCTGAGTAAGTCTTTGGAATCGCTGAAGTTGGCCTTTGTCGAATGACGGGTGAATAAAGTGAAAAAGAAACAGACAAAAATACATGAACAGATATGTGCACATGCTGAAGAAAGCAATTCGATCTTTTTGACAGTGGCAAAGATCCAAAGGTTGAGGAGCGAGCCCTGCCCTCATCCTCTGCCACTCCCTGAAGACGCAGTCAATGCGACCCTTAAAGATGGCCCCGTTAAGGATCGAACTCTGAGAAACATGGGGCTGTTGTCCGTGAGCTAATCTCAGATTGATATTGGCCCCTGGAATGGCTATCACAGACGGTGAGTTAAAATATTTCTGCCCCGTCTGCCTAATGGGACCGAGAGAGAGTAGCGTCCAGTAACTCCTCCAATGACTCCGCTCCTTCTGGTTTAGGCTCCTCCTTCTCCTCGGTCTTCTTCTTCTTAGCGGGCTGTTTGCTGGATGAGGGTGTCTCTTCCTGCATCAGCTCTTTGGCCAGGATGTTGGTCACTGCATGACCAGCTCGTCGGTGGTTGGCTGAGAAAGAGAAATACAGTTAGTGAGATAACAATGACACTAAGATGTCATGTTTATATTAGATCAAGTCCATACAGATATGTCAGCGCATGCCATGAATATCTGATGTTTGAAAAAGTCAGTTAGCCAAACAACACCACATCGGCAGACTGATGAAACACAACAGAGATGCTCCATTTCTTTCCAACATACAGATACATGCATTACCGCGACACACAAACACAGAAACGGCTTAATGGTACGACTGTGTGTGTGTGTGGATTAATGCGACATCTGGAGCCAACTCACTGCTAATGTCAGCTTAGCCTCAACTTGATCTTAAAGTGTGGAAAATGAGTAAAAGAGGAAGGACACCCGACGCATGGGAGACGTTTAGATGAAGAGGAACGGGGACTGATGGAATGACTGTTTAGACGCTAAGAAGGAAGCGGTAGGACGAAGGGTGAGACGCCATGAAGAGCAGAGTGACTCATCCTGTGGGAAGATTACGGAGGTTGGGATGGATGAAAATGAGACGAACGCGGATGGAGAGATTGAGGAAAAAGGAGGCATGAGCTGAGAGGAAGTAGTAGAATAGATCACAGACAAATAGTGGATGCAGTGAGGAAAGATAAGAGATGCACACAGTGTGACGGATTGTGCCCCGAGGATGCTGCCGGTTTTATTCTTCTACATGCTTACTCTGTTATTTCCTCCTCCTCCTCCCACACACACACACACACACACACACACACACACACACACACACACACACACACACACACACAAGCAGTAGCCTTGCTCTCATCTCTCATTCCCTCTCCATCCTTTACCACGCTTCATTTTCCTGCGTGGGAGGAGCGCTGTGCAGCAGCGGCCATTTTGAATTATATAGGTCAGTGGGAGATTGTGTTGTGGTGTTTGGCTGTCATGTTCTGCCTGGTCTGGTGTATGTTCACAACTCAGACAGAGGCTGTGAACAAAGGTTTGACATCAGCACAGGACACACTTGTTACATACACACACATTGATGTTACGGTTCCTACTGATGGGAAAAAAAACTATCAGTCCAACAAGGTCATGATGCAAACCAATAGCAATACACATGCAAATGAACCATGGAACACAAACAACAAACCAATATTTGACACATGGTTCAGACGGCGGGAGAAGAACAACAACACACACAAAGAAAAGTTACCGAACAGGTCTCCAGAACTAGCTGTGACAAAGACACAATGGAGTCTGGGAAGAAAGAGGAGAAGAAGGATTGGAGACTTAGAGTCAAGTTCACGGTTTACTTGTCTTCTTCTAGATGTGAAACTCAGCTGGACTGATGAGCAGACAGCTGGTGTGTCAAATTAACATTTCTCACACACACACACACTCACACTTTCCTTGGAGATTCTCTCTGGCTCAGTCAACTCAAATACGTCCTCCATATCTATTTTTGTGCCTTTCCCAAACCTCTTCTCCCTTACTCATAAACGAACTAATTAGAAATTATGCAAATGACCCAAAAAAACAGAGAATGAGTGTGCGTCAGTGTGGGTGTTATTCTATGTGTATGTGTGCCATCCAACCCGCAGAGAAAAGCTCTTCAAAGGCTGTCAACCCAGCTCCTCTCCTCCCTCATCCTCCTCCACTCCCTCTCGAGAGAAGACAGAGAGGAGGGAGAGGGCGGGATGAGAGTCGGGATCAGAGGGCTGCAGCACCGGCAAGATGAATTAAGACAGAAACCTGCAGATTAAAGTAAAGACAGGAACATGTGCAGTGACGATGTGCACATTTTATCTGCATTTAAACTCAAACAGCTTCAGAAGCAAATACATCACCTAAAAAAAACACATTTAAAGAATGTATACTATATATACTTTCATAAAAAAAAAAAAAGGCAAACTATTTGCTGGGGACTTCAGATTTTAGTTAATGTTACTCAAAGAGGTGTTAACAGTGCTTTGTTGGGGACCAATAACAAAATATTAAATATCACCAGACTTAGCAGCTGTCACCAGACTTTGCAGCTGTCCAGATCATGTTTCTTCCACCTAAGAAATATCAGTAAACTAAGATCTGTAGTATCAACACCTGAACTAGAGATGATCATTCACACATGTATCTCTTCACGGATTCACTACTGTGACACACTTTTCTCATCACTCAGTGTATCCGCTCTTAACCGCTTGCAGGTCATCCAAAACGCTGCCGCCAGATTACTCACCAGGACAAATCGACGGTCTCACATCCCCTCCGTACTCCGATCTCTCCACTGGCTCCCTACACGGTCAGGCTCCTACATACGTAGCTGATCTACTTCACCCCTATTCACCCGCCCGCGCTCTCGGGTCAAACGTTTTAGGTCTTCGGTCTGTCCCACGCACTCGCCTTAAGACCCGTGGTGACCGAGCTTTTGAGGCAGTAGCACCGAGGCTGTGGAATGCTCTGCCTGCACCTCTACGCCTCGCAGATTCTGTGAAAACTTTTAGAAACCAGCACAAAACGCACCTTTTTAGACCGGCGTTTGGGTTAAACCCATGTCCTAGACCTGCTTTTTTAATTTTGCATTTTTTCTGTGTGTATGTACATTATTGGCCCTATGGTCACATTGTGTTTTTTATGCTGGTTATTTCTGCCCTGTTAAGCACTTTGTGACTTTTGTCTGTGAAAAGCGCTTTATAAATACATTTTACTTACTTAGCCTTTAAGGGATCGCTTCAAAGTAGATCAGAGCCTAAAACTGCCACGTTACCATTCAGTGGAAACTACCTGGAATGATGTTGCAGCTTTCAGATAGTCAGAAGTCATCTCTTGTCACTACCACTCACATTGAACTCAGTTGTTAAAAGACTCATGTGGCTCTGAAAGGAGCCGTCTAAAGCCTTTATTTATGTCTTTTAGCCTGAACATTGTGAAAGTGCAGAACAGAAATCAGTTTAGTGCCCCTTTCACACGTGGCACTACAAACATAGGAAACACTCAGCATGTGTATCCAGAAACTAGCTGTGATGTTGACTAAATGATCCATGCACTTGGCGTGCAGCAGCAGGAAATGAGACGTCGGGACTCACAACAAAGACCGTTTACTGGTGAACGAACGTGTTTGCACATTGAGGGGTCGATCGGCGGCACAAAGAGTGAAGTGAAAAGATCATCTGTAACACATTACACTCCGGGAGACTAAATAACGACTGCCTGATGAGGGAAAGAGCTCTTTGTTGTACAGTACATGAGAGTGTGCCGACCTTATGAGGGGAAACCAAAGAACCGGGGAGACGAGCGAGGAGAGAATTTACAGTAAATCAAGTGTAGGGCAGCTTGAGATCAGAAGCGCACAAGAACTAGCTCAGAGGCCTTGTGAAGGCAGGCAAAGTATATGATCACATGACGCAATGGTAACCATTACGAGCATGGTGGTGTATTTGCAGATGTAGGCTGGACCTCCCTCAGTGTCTCCGGCTAAGCAGGGGCTCACATCGCCCTCCTCAGGCCCTGCTGCGTAACACACCGCCGCTCCACACCAGAGGACTGTGGGAAAGAGTGACGTCATCTGGAACCACTGCTGGCCCGCGTCTCGTGTTGGTATTGATGTACAGGCATGCCTTTCATGTCCCCCAATGGGCTCAACTGGTGCATATGTGTGGCTTGCTAGCATGTATTGTCTCAGTGGGTGTTTAGTATGCATCACCACTGCTTCACTAATGACTTGATTGATGAGAGCTCTCTTATTGGTCTGAATTATCTCCTGTGTGTGTGCGTCTTTGTGTGTGTTTGTGTGAACATCTGTGACAGCACAGATCTCTATGGGGGGCTTTTTTTTCTTTTTTTTTGGTAGGAGCAGACCGTCTGCAGAGCCAGCGTGTGCCTCTTTTGTTCCCCTTTATCTCCGTCTCTCTGTTGTGATTGGTGCTTTGTCAACTAGTTGCTACTGCGATTGGTTGTTCTGGCAAAGGGTCGTGACCTAGCAGATGGGTCTATAGTGAGTGTTTAGACACGTCATTCCTCCACACACACACGAGTGCCCTTATATTGCTTTAAAACACACACACGCACACAAATTAGGCTGATGTAGCCAAGCTGACAAGTCTGTATTCATACAAGAGGACAAAGATAACTTCCAATCTCAGGCAGAGAGCCACAGTGTGATGGTGTTTGAAAAACTATGCAAGGCTGTCTGTCCTCTGGAATGTAACGTGTCTGTTTGGGTGCATGTATCGGTACGCAAACCTCCATCCATGTGTCTTTGTATTGGCATGCAAGCATCTGGTGTGTGCGTTTTGTCTGTATGTGTTTAAAGGGGGGGGTAGACAGCTGAGGATACCCCATGCAGTCCTCTCATTCAACACAACCAGCACAAAGACACACACACACACACAGAGTGAGCTGGGGTACAGGTCAAAGGTGAGGAGGTATATAGCCTCCGCAGCCTCGTGGCTTTCCATTCAGTCACAATTCTGTGACACAATAAGCATGACCACACACTCAATGGGCCCTTTAACACAAAGTTGGTGACGTTTACGGTCGCCGCAGCTGTGAGGAGAGGAAGGAAAGAGGAGGGGAAGGAAGGGGACACGTGTCGTGTAATGAAGACCCTCACTCGCACAATAGTGGTGACACAGAACACGAAAACAATCTAATAAAAATTATATATGTTGTTGCCACATTAGGCCACCTTACAAAGTTGTCCTCAAAAGTGTTTAAAAGCCATGGAAAGTGAACACCTAATGTAATAAGTCTGCTGTGCCTCTTGTCAGCTGTAAATGTAGGCTTACCCTTTGTTGAACTATTATTACAATGTTTAACAGCAAAATTAATTAATTAATTTAACTGCCCTCTTTTGCTCCTGACCTCATCTGGACCGTGCTGATTGTTATCAAACATATACACATATATATATACACACACACACACACACTAAGTATATAATAAGGCTTTCAAAGTCAAAATTAGGAAGTAATGGGCAGCACCTTAAGGCAGCAAGATCCTTCTACCCGATAAAAAAAGGGCAGAAAGTCTGTGTGATAACTTGGCATTGTGATCTGATTGAAATGAGTTTATGCATATTTTTACATTGCTGGAAATAAGAAGAATATGCTTGTTGCCACTCCTGTTGCACAGGCAACTGTGAAAGATAACTCCTTGGGAAATACATATGGATATATAGTAAAACTTTACTGGCTGATATGCTGATAAGTAACTACATTTTCACATTTGGGGGACTCTTATGTAATGCTTTATTAAATGTAATTGTAATACCCCATATGTATTATCATGTCTTTATGAAAACCGGCATCTTAAAACTAATATTAATACTACAGTTTAGTTAAATGCAGAACTAATTAGCCTCAGCACCTGTTTTTAATGCATCAAGGCGATTGATTATGTTGGGATATCAGGCAATCAGAGGGCAACTGATTTTTATGTGTGGCTTCATTGTGACGTTGTACTTCCCTGCAAAGAGGAACCACGACCCCCTCCTCCGCTGCTTTGCTCATTCATAGATCATTCAAGCGGATGAACCTTTGCTTTGTGTCTGCACACTCAGTACGTGACATCTGATCAGTAATGCCATGAACACAAGAGTACAAATCAATTGTATTTTAGCTGCATGGACAGATTAGAAGAGCAACTGGTTCAACTGGCCTCAGGGCCAGTGACGTATTATATCTCACGATCAGTGAGAGGGAGGACGAGAGAGATGAGGACACAGCTCGCCAAAATGATGCCTGCTTTATTAACTCTTACAGCTTCAAATGTATCTATCTATCTGTAATCTCTATTATTGTTTTCGTAGAGCTGTGGCTCCTTCTGATATTGTGTTTTGTCTTTTAATGACAGGCAAAGAAAAGAATAAGTCGGATTTTCTGTCATATCTACAAATATGTTCTGCTCCGCATGCAAAATATTGTATAGGCGTATTACACATTATGGAGTAAACACTGAAATACTTTCCATGCACACATGAGCTGGACAAATGAGATGGTCAAACAGGCTAACTGTGGCGCCAGAGTCAGGATGTGCCTCCTCCTACTTCATTAAATTAAGACCTCTGACTCAATCAACTAGTCACAGACACTCCTATTGTGTGGGTGAAGGGCTTCCGGGGTGTACGAAGCAACGTGGGTAACTGGAGAGGAGTGGCCTTTAAACATATGTGGAGAAAACAAACTCCTAGCAAAGCTGAGATTGCCCAAAAAACCACAGCAGGGCTTCAAACACTCCACATCAGCCATGGAAAACCCTGAACTTTGGAAAAGAAAACTAAAATGACAAGACCGAGAAAAAAAAAAAAAAAAGGAGACAGGGAGGAGGCACTGAGCAGAGATGTGATACATACAGCCACTTATATTTTCCTTCTCTTTTCTACCACAGATAAGCATACAGAGGGAGGAAGGTTCTCTCTCACTTACTCTCTCTTGAACGCACATTAAGGTATTTCCTGTTAGGAGTGCGAGGTGGCCAAACAGGATTATGGGTGACTGAGTGAGCCCTCAAGTGGGCCCCATTTTCTCTCGTACGGGGCTCATTTCCCCGGCTCCCGCTTCTCCCACCAGTTCCTCTTCCAACTGTTTTCTCAGCCAGTTTAGTGGCGACGAGCCGGTGCAGTTTGTGATTAAAGAAAGTTTGCTGCACTTAGCGATATACTCAGTGTGACTTAGTGGACCACGTCTTACAACCCCTGTTTAATTGTTAACATAACTGCTAACAGGCTAAATAAATGCACTCAGTGACTGAAAGAAAGAAAGATGAAAGACAGAAAGAAAGAAAGAAAAAAAGTGCAGTCTACCCTCCGGCTCTGTGTTATTCCACTCTGGAGCTCTGCTTCACATCTGGCTTCTATTGAAGGAGGTATTGGGTTTCACTCACTCTTCCCCAGCCTCTGTGTGAATACTGAACCCACACATGAATGCATGTGAACACACACACACACACACACACACACACACAGGCTCTCTCAGTTAATGTGCACTGGACACTTTACAACTCACATGGTTACACACGAGTTTCCTAACACAAGGTATCATATTACAAGCTACTATCCTAAAAGCTCACACTGCCTCATGTTCATCCTAAGTCTGGATCGGGCGCTGGGACACCCGGCAGAATGAGTAGCTAACCATATTACTGTCCCGTCGCTTACAGACTGAACACGCGGCCGGAATGATAATCAATCCAGACTGTGCTCAGGAACATGTCCTCAGACACAGCGCATGGACTTCTGGCTGGCCCAGTAATGACAAAAACATAGATCCAATTTTTTGGGTTCCAAGATAAAGCAGAAAAAAGATTTTGAGTTGAATGATTTTTGATAATATATATTTTATGATATATATTAATGTACATTTACAGTGAGCTGGGGTTTCACACCTAACATAGAAAGAATGTTTTCCACATCACACTTGTGTAAGTTGCATATTGGACCATGATTGGCTCGCCCACTAGTTCTCATACATGTCTTTACCTCAGATTCAAGTTAAGCACAGACAGTTTCCCTCTTCAGCAGATTCATTTCTAGAGTCTAACTAAGTAAAAATGGGCAAACCCCATTTTGAGTAAAGAGGGGCATTAACAATTTGTATCTTCTTTATATTTTAGCCTGATCAATCACTGATTCCACTTCCTTAGACTGTGTACCCACACTTAGAATGTCCTATTCCACAGCCACACCCTCGCCAGTTGTTCCTCTCTCAAGTCTCTTCCTGCCCACACCCACGCCTTGGCCGCCTCCCTCTTCTGTTGTCGTGAATTGCATTTGTAACCATGGCCACAGAATACTATCACAACCCAAAGACTCTGAGCCGTGCAACAGATGGAGCAGAGACACGGGCAACACAAACAAATGTGTTGTTGTGTGTTGACAGAAACGGAGAGGAAGAGGGAGATGGAACAAATGAGTCTCGTATGCTCCACGTGTTTCACTGTAGTAATGCGTAAGCGTGTGTGAAAGGAAACAGAAATCTGTAAATCGGGTAGGGCATGACGTTTTGGAACACCTGCATGTTTTGCGAAGATGAACTGCTCTGCTTGTGTACGAGTACCTGCTTGCCGTGGTCCTCTCTTTCTCCTGAAAGCAGCGCCGGACTGCAGCGCCTCCAGCAGGCCATCCATGATTCCAGTTTCATCCCCCTCTGTAAACACAGCATCAACAACATCAGCAACGCATCAACAAACCCTGGAACAAACCAATATAAGGAGACACATTAGAACTTGTATTCATGTCAAACACACACAGACACACACACACACACATACAAAAACACACATACACATGCTACTCCACTATCACAACCATGTTATTATAAATCAATACAACCCTGACATCGTACGCTAATCTTTTGGTGGTTTTTCTAAACCCTCTACCCATCGCTGACACGCCAACACACACGTGGGCAGCGATGTTATTTACCAGCCACGTTGGCAAATTAGCTACATTAACCCATATAGGCAGTGACCCTGTTCAGCTACTGTCTCTGCTAGGAGCTACATGCTGTACTTTCTGGGAGGTAACCTCTAAAACACACACACACACACACACACACACACACACACACCTTCTTATTGGAAGGACACACCCACTGAGACCAAACTTGCTCATGAACATTAAAATAATTGTGGCTGACGGTTAGAATGGTGCTGACTGGAAATGAACCTTGTACCTGTGTATGTGTACGGGTGGGTTTGTGTGTTTGTTTACATGCACATTGTTTATCTGGGGTCTTAAATCAGAGATCAGAGGAGGGGGGCCAAATATGGGAGGGGCTCCACGGCCAGGTTGCTGTGCGTAAAAGTGTTTTGTGGGCAGGATTCAGTGGCTCATCTCAGCGCTCAGGCAGATGGTTTTAATTATTTCAATCGGAACGTGAATAGAGACAGAGGGGTCTAAAAAAGGGGCCAGCGAGGTGGGGTTAAAGGTTTATGTCGTCACCTCCCCAACACACACACACACACACACACACACACACACACACGCACACGCACACGCACACTATATCTAATCCTGCAGTAAGCCATGGAGCAGATGGCCTGTGGTCTCGCCTGTCACGTCAGAGAAAGTCTCCCTCACACACTACACAGGACTTCCACAGCTCACATACACCCCTCAATGTCCACGTCCTGGAACTACACACTTAGTTCAGAACGATGTTTTTCTCCTTCCGGGGAAACACATCTGGCCTGTTTCCACTCACGCTAATCACATGGTTGCCTAAACGAGTGGTGGAAGCACACAGACATACAAACCTATTTGTGACTGTACTGGAGGCGAGAGAGGGACCACACAATAGCCCGGTTGTGTTTAAAACGAGCTGAGTGAACTCCCGACTAAAGCTAGAATGCCCGAGGGCCGGTGCACTGTACTGCATTAGACACACAGCTCTTTAGAGGTTTTGTTTGAGCGTGGCCTTGGGCAACACTATTTCATAAAGCCATATACAAGTCTTCATTTCACAGGGAAGCTTTACAATGTTTGGTTTATTAGAGATTATAAATAGGGCTAATAATTGGGGCTAAACACACTTGATGGGTTCAATCACTTGTTGATAATCATGTGCTCTTGTGTATTCACATGATTTTTCTGTGGAACAGGTACCAGGCTAATTATTGCCATTATTGAGAATCAATACAAAATCAATATTGAAATGGCCTCAAAAACTGTGGTTGCAAAGTCAGTCAGTACAACAATGCCGTGGATTATGAGCAGCACAAGCACGCACACACACACACACACACACACACACACACACACACACACACACACACACACACACACACACACACACACACACACACACACACACACACACACACACACACACACACACACACACACACACACACACACACGGTACAAACAGCAAAGTATTGCCTGAACCAAGTAAGAACATAAGACGGATTAATTAGTGTAATAGCATTAGATCATGAGCTCTTAAATATGTCTCTTTGGACCTGGTCTACATTGAATGCGTGCACGCACACACACGCACACACACACACAAACACACAGAGGGAGGACAGCATCTTGTGTGGAGCAGTAGCACCCCTAATGGACGTTCACACAATAACAGGCGAGGACATGAAAGGAAACATTGAGAGAGAAGAGAGGAGTTACAACAAACTCAAAGAAAAAGAGAGAAAAGTGAAAAGAGTACGGGAATGAAAATAAGTGTTCAAGTTGGAGACAGAATTTGGATTTTCGTAATGTGCCATGATCGTGGCCCTCTTTCACAGTGGCCTGCAGTGAGGCAGGCTACCCAGGCTTATCTTATCCCCTCTGTCACCATGTGCTTCTCTCCTCTACTCCTCACCTCCTTTTCTAGAAGACAACAACAGTCTAATCCTCAAGAGAGCATATGCTGCCTTACTACCCTCCTACCCTCCCCCACACTACTCTCTCACTCGCTCTCTGTGTAGAGCACGAGCACTCCTGCTGGCAGTTCCCATACCAGCATCTGTGTGGGTGTGTAGTCTTTGCCACGTACATAAAAGCACACAGCCTCACACATTGTTTTTACAGACGGTACTGACACCTAGCTGTGGAAATGAGAAAAGGTTGTCTGGCATGTTTCCAAAGATGAGTGCACGACAGCCAGGGATCTTTTAGTAGTAGTAGATGGTATTTATCAGATCAAGAGAGCCAAATAAAGCCAAGTAAAAACAGTGATTTGACGATCCACATGTTAAATAAGTATATTCACTATAACTACCATTACATGCGGAGCACATGTGCTTCACTGAGGCTGCACTGAATGAGCGCCGGTCTGTCTGACTCACATGGGAATGACAAGGCCACAAAGTGCAAACACACACTGACCTTCCAGGGTTTAACCAACAACTGCTATATTATGTCTACAAAGGGACGGAGAGTGATAAAGAGCAGCATTCAGAAAGAACAACATTCATGAGATAGTGAGGGTGAGAGAGTGAGAGTTGAAGGGTGGGGGAATTAAAAGAAAAAAAAAGGGAACAAAGAAGATGTGAGCATGTGAAAGTATAGCTGCTGAAAACAACCTTTGTGTGACAGCCATCCCGAATGATGGTTATAAACAAATACAGAACAAAGACCAGGTGTGTGTTTGCTGCATTTGTGTGTGGTTGAATGTAAATAGGGGGGTGTTGAATGACTCTGGGCTACAGGGGCAGTCAAATATGCCACCTGTATGTAAATAATATCCAGCCCACTAATGCTCACACACACACACACTCATCTTTGAAGCACTATTGTGTTCCATGTGCACATGCCTCTGGAGGCTGAACATGAAATTCGACGACCTCACTTTCTGCCACAAAATGTCTTCTCCATACTTGAAAAACACAAAGTATTCAGAGTGGAGCCTCGGTGCTCGCTGGGGCTTTAACTGCCCTTTAAATGAACGACGGGGGGAGGGAAAGGAAAAAAAAAGAAAAAAGAAGAGGGAGTGATGGAACAAAAGCAAGAAAGAGAGGAGAGGAGAAGCCAGCTGGAACATGGAGCACGAGGAGAAAAGGCGAGAAAGACTTTTTGTGAAAGAGGTTTAGAAAGCTGACACACAAACACTTCTCCAACACATAGGCAAAGCAAAACAGAAACAAACTAGTAGGAACTAGTGGTAATTTTGTGACACAGACGCATACACAGATACACAGGGCGCACTGAGGCCGCAGCACATTTTGAGTGTGGAGTCCCAGGAGAACATGGCTGGAGCCAGAGAGAGGAGGAATGTGCTGAAACTAGGTCACAGTCAGAGAGAAAGGGAGAAAAGTGCCTGTGCATAAATGTGTGTCTGCAAGGCAGGATTTCAGTGTTAACTGTGTGTATGCGAGGATGAGCGAGCGAGAATGTGTGTGTGTGTGTGTGTTACAAAGCAAAATATGCTGCTCGCATTTTCTAAGTATAACAGCATCTCATAGAAGAGTGGAAATATGTTTTTGGTGATAAAGAGATTTAGACGTTCATACAGTTCTTTTATGGAAGAAAAGCCCCCGTTCACCAGAGGAGGGAAAAGAGGTCAGGCGGTTCCTATATACATCCTCCTTGTCCTCACTTTCTATGGAGATTATTGTTACTTGCTTACTTAAAAACACAGGTCATCAGCATTAGATTAACTCTGGTCTATAAATACTGATGGGTTGCTCTTTCACACACACACACACAAAGACACACACACAAAGACACTGATAATCCACAAAAGCGTGGACTCTGACTGCCCCCAACTGGAATCTATTGGAAATACAAACAGAGAGACGCGGAGCGTTTCTCTTGCTTTCAGTCACACAACAGTAAACAGATATAATCCAGCAATTGTGACCTGTGTTGATGTTAAGGTTCTGGTTCTTCTTGAGTTTCTCCTCCTTCTCCTTCTCTGCCTTTTCTCTGGCCAGCTTGGCCCTCTTGATCTTCTCCTCAGCCTCTTTCCTTTTCTGATTCTCCTTTACCGCTTGCTGGTCGGGGAGCAAAGAGAGAAGGATGTCAGACAATGTACGTATGCAAAATAAGTGTTTGGTGTGCAGAAGTTAGTGTGACAAAAGTGTACAAAAGTGATTCTTAGAACAACACTCAAGAAGAGAAATGTATGACAGATGTGATGGATGTCTGTATGTATACATAACTTCAGAAGCAGTGGACGGCAGTTATCACCAGTAACTGGTAAAACAAGTTACCTCCTGCGGGAGACCTTCCAAACGGCACATTTACAGTTGATGTATAAACTGATAATCTAATGGAGTCGCTCTCATTCTTTATTATGTCAATACAGACAGCTGTGCTGCCTTTATTTCTCCTCCTGGTTTGACATTTTACTGTCATGCATCCCTCTTTCATCTACTTATTTGTTTTTGACTCCACTTGTGTGTGTGCGCGTGTCTTTGTACTGTCTGTGTAGGAGCTGATTTGTGGAAGGTCAGTAAAGACTGGAAACCACACCATCAGTTCATTCACATGAATAAAAACACACCTGGAACATGTTTTTAAAGGTGTTGAGGTCTCCAAAGAATTCCTCTACGGAGATTTTTTTCGGGTCAAAGACGAAGAAGTCTCCCAGGTCGTTATAATGCTTCTCCATATTCTTATGCAGCATATCCAGCTTCTCAAACTGCTCATGGGCGGTACCCACAAAGCTGTGGAAACATTCTGTTAAGGAACATAGAACACATCTCTCTGTATCTGTAAGACGTCATGATTTATGATCAGAAGATCTATTGATTGACTGAATAAAGAGGATATCGACATCTTCTCCGCAAACAGGTCCTTGTCATTTTGCGGAGGGGGGAAGGTTTCCAGATCCTTTTCCAGCTTCTTGATCTGACGGCCCATCATCTCGAGGTTCCTCTGAAGTGTCTCTGCAGGAACTGCAGAAGAAACATTAATGACTCAGAGCACCTCCTTACAAAGCTCATGACAGACTGTTATGTTTTCATACTCTTATAACAATTAGAGCACACTGGATCCATAAGATGGTAATTAATATGCAGGGATGGAGATTTATAGACGTCAATTAGATGTCCCATGTACCTCTGCTGGCCTTTTCTACATGGACGAGCTCGTCTGCAAAGCCCATGACCTCAGGATACTGCTCCTGGCACACATCAGCGAGGAAATGGAGCAGCGTCTGCTTCAGATCAGCTGATTTGGTGTCACGCAGCTGATTGGGAGAAGGATTGATTTAAAAATGACACACTGAAAACGCAATCAATCAAAAGTTATTATTGGCACTGGAACAGAATCTACTCTTGTTTTTAGTACGAGTATACATTTTACTTTATCTCATTTACTATACGTCAGCATTTCTACACTTTATCTCCAAGAAGTGCACAAAAGGTAGAACTAAAGACCTTTCCAGTCCATGTATTCAGTTTATATTCTGTGTTGTATACTGTGTCTCCACCTCACGTTACCTTGCACAGGTATGATATGGAGAAGCCGAAGGCCTTTCCATTGCGGGAGCCAGCATTCATATAGTTCCCGACGACGAGGATGATCTGTAGTAGCTTGGGGAAGGTCTTGCTTTTACTGAGCTCCTCGCAGGCTGCTGTCACAGACACCACATCTGGCTTGATGTTGTTCAGCTGCTCCTCAAACTGCAGCTTGAACAGGATGGCCTGAAGCCGGGGCATCAGCCGCTTCACACCGGACATCTGGAAAGAGACAAGAGGGAGCCATTCCTGCTATGTTTGCTGCCACATACATTGTGTGTTTGTGTGTAGTTATGTGGAAGGGGGTTTCAGTCATTACTCACATCCGTCACAGTTGAACAAAGCACTCTGTGTTTAACATCATGAGGATTTGCTGTGTCTAATATATTGACAACGGTATGACTATCTCAGTATTTCAACATCTTCCATGGGTCATTTTCCATGACACTGATTTCCCCGCTGTGTTGGTGGTTGATCATGTACAAGTCAGCTGGGAATTCACACAATACTGATTTTATAAAAACTAAATTGTGTTTTTTTTTCATTTGCGTGTGTACGTTTTCTCACCACTACTCCAAACTGCTCGGACTCAGCCAAGTCATCGTATTCCTCCTTCATCCCTGCCAGGACAGTCATCTGCTCTTCCTCTGGTAGTAGTTTGATCAGGTTCTGAGAGACAATGAAACATATACTGTACATGACTATCAGGATCTGGATGTGTCCCAACTATGGTTGCACAAACGGGCCCTTATATACCAACACCGGGGGCAGATTTGAGCTCCATACCTGAACCATGGACTCTGTGATGACCTTCTCATTGACCTGCAGCACGGCGTTCTTGATCTCCTCATACGGGACACGGACTGATCCCAGGAAAATGGCTGTATGAGCAGACAGAGTTAGGATTCAGTTGAACACGCTGTATTGTTGTCATTTCAATGAATGTTTTCACTGCATGCGTTGGTGTGGGGGTATCAGGTGTTCTGTGGACTTACAAAGGTTCTGTGAGCACTTGGAGTCGAGAATCTTCAGCTCCTTAACCTTCTTCTTCTGCATCTGCTTTTCGTCCCCGACACCTTGCTCCTTTTTGGCTGGAAAAAGTGAATAAAGAAATGGAGAGGGTGGTGGTAACATTCAGAGGTGGACAGAAGAAAGAGAAGACTTTGTTAAAAACACATTTCTTGGTGACTTTAATAGAAATAATGTTGGAAAGAAGCATAGTGGAGAATCCAGCGGGTTCTGTAATAGAGAGAGAGGGATGGACAGAGGGCCTATGTGATGCGAGGAAAACTGACAGACTTGGCAAGGCCTTCACTTTTTTCATTCCCTCCCAACTGTATGGTGTCATGGAGGTGTTAGGGTTATTGTATCACTGTCCTTGGGTTACAATGGAACTGCAATGCGAGGGCTGCAACACTGGAGGAAAGACACCCCTGGTGTGTGCGTGTGTGTGTGTGTGGGGGGGTCTGGTAAATACGGTCGGACGTTTGTCAGCTGTAAGGCATTCAAACTTCGCAATATGCCTACATACACGCATATACAGTACATTACATCTCTCACACACACACACACACACACACACACACACACACACACACACACTGACAGTAATGATTCACATTAACTTGTTCTGACAAGGTCAGGATTGTGACTGTACGGGTGTGTCAGCGTGTGGGGGGTTAATGTGCACTGGATGATAATTAGAAGTGAAAGATGAACAAGCACATGGCTTCAACCAGCTGATAGCCCACTGTACACATCAGACCTGAGGTCAGCAGAGTACTGGAAGTCACAGTTGTTCACTCGTTTCTGACAATATTATCTTACCACTCAAACGCAATTCAACATTCATGTGAAGATGCAGTACTGTAGTCTATGATTAGACAAGCAACAAAAATAAATGTCATTGACAAAACCTATGTAATTTAACAGATATGTATAAAAAATATTATTTGGTTACATATTTACAAATATGAGGAGTTTCTTTTAAAGGAAACTCCTACATACTCTCTGTATGGCTAATACTTTGATTAACGATGGCGGCTCAATACCACCCACATCTTTCCAGTCTCTCCTCAGGTTTTGCTCTGTATGTGGCCTTCTCCGTTTCTTATCTTTGTTTAGACCAGACTAACAGGAACCAAGACTCCCCGTCTGGGAAACAGTCAGCAACAGAGTCGGTACAGCATGTTCGCTACGAGTATGCTGTGTCTCTTTGTCAGTGTGATTCATACAGATAGTGACAAACAATACAAATCAAACTCTGAGCCCACCTGTTTCCACTTCCCGGCGATGACCTCGTGTAATGACATCAGAAGCTAAATAAAGTACAACTGTAGCCCCTGTACATAATGACCACATGTTGTAGAGACACACCTACTGACGGCTGCTTCATTACCAGTGTTACTGATATTCATTATACATTGTCATTTAGCTCTGTGTACAGTATGTCTGGCCTTTTCCTTCACTTCATTCCACCACCTTGTTCCACAATCTGTCCACATTCAACTGCAGTTTGCTCGTGAAAAACAGTGTCATTCAAACAACAACACTGTAAGTATTCTCCACACAGACAGACAGAGAGAGAGAGAGAGAGAGAGCCACTGCAGCATAACAGCACATCCTTCCATATGGCCAGTCAAACGGTGCTTTGTCTCTACGTGAGAGGCCAATCAGTCAGACAGTCTGGGCCTCTTGATGAGCTGCTCTTCTCTCCGTTTACAACATACACTTATACACAAAGCAGTCAGTCAGTCAGCGGCCTGTGGCCTCAATAAGCCCCATTGTGTCCTTCAGCTTCAGCTTTATGAACATCCTCTGTCACAATCAACCATCACTTGTGTCTAAAGTTTGACTCAAACCTCAGGGCAATCTGATCTCTTTCAATTCTGTTCTTCTACCGTTTGGTTATAATTTGTGTTATTTATCAGAATGATCAGCTGTGTGCATCACCACCATGGATCAACAATACTATTGTGTGTCCAACACTCCAGCCACAGTCTCTGCTGTGAGCAGGAAACCACAGCAGGAAGTCAACCATTACTCACTCACACGGGGTAGGAAATTCTATCAGGACATCTGAGAGGAAACATAAACAGAGCAAGTCACAGCTGAAAGGTGAGGAAGAGACTCAAAGGAAGTGACAAGCATCTACAAATAAACATCTCAGGATGGAGACTAAAACAGGGAGACCGATAATGACCTAAAATGATCCACTTCTTCAAGAAAGTAGCATCTAAAGTCAGAGGAGACATTTAAAGATATACTGAGAGATATAAAGACATCATAATATTAATGTGCACACATAAATATGCACACGCAGACTTGTACAAAGACGGACAAGTACACATGCTACAGTGTAGATGAATCTAATCTCGATGCTGTATAATCTCAAGGACTGGCAATCCAGTTGGTCTGGGACAAGACTAGTGACCTAGTGATGTCATGTCACTAGGTCAGTGCGTGTGTGTGTGTGTGTGTGTGTGTGTATCTCAGAGAGATGTAGAGCCGGTGAGGGAGCATGTGTGCGTGTGTGTGTGTGTTCTTGCCATCATAGCTACAGTGCCAGCTGCGCTCTGGCCAATGAGATCCGGCACAGCTCTGTTGACATCATGGCTGATTCATAAAATGGGGTCTGGTGTGCAGATTGTAAAATGGCTGCTCTGTGGTTTCCACATGGACAGTTTATTTCATTTATGAGCCGATGGCACCTCTAGTGTTGGCTATGGAGCACTGCACCACGTTGCACTTAGTCATTGTGGGGGAGGAGAGGAGTCGTCAGAGGCAGAACACATGTGAGGCAAGACAGACGCACAAAAAAAAAAACACACTTGTGGAGCGCCGACATCTCAACATCCACATGTTTTATCGTCCCAGCTGCCTTTTTGTTACACCGTCATACAAAGAAGACCACCTTTTGTGGAAAAACAATCTCTCTCTCACACACACACACACACACACACACACACACACCTCGTCTCCTGGAACACTTCCCCCTCGTCTCCCCAACAGCTGCTTGGCAGTGAGAGATGATGAGGATGGGAGGGGGGGCTGTGAGTGTGTATGTGTGTGTGTGTGTGCATGCATACGCAGAAAAGCATGTGTGTGTGTGTGTCATGAAAGAAGAAAAAAAAAATTCTTCCATTTTGACTTCTGTTTTTAATTAAGGAGAAAGAGAGAAATGGAGGAGAGGTGAAGGAGGGGTGCAGAGAATCATGAGGAGCCAAGTCATGCAGAGGTCTTAGTCAATATATAACTATGTGTGTGTGTTAGTGTGTGTGTGTGTGTGTGCGCGCGTGTCTCTATCTGCACAAAGAGGAGTCTGTTTATCAGTCAGCAGGCCTGACTGTGTCCTTCAACCCCCTCCCTCCTATTCCCTTCCTCTCTCATTCCCTCGCTCCTTAAAAGGAGAAAATGTGTGCTGGAGAAGGTTATGGGCAGCCAGGCTTGGAGAAAGAGAAACAAAATTAAAAAGACAGATGGACAGAAGTAAAAAAGAAGAAAGAGAAAGAGTAAAACTGTTTAGTACACTTTCATCCCTATAGCCTCAACTCAGAGTAGTTTCAGTCCTCTCCTTTCAATCTCTCCTCCTGTTTTTTCATGCGGTCTATTCATCCTCTTATGAATCCACTCCCTGCAGTTTATTTTTAACCCACTAAAAGCTTACAGATGATGGGCTCTATTGTATATAAACATGTTTTTCATGGGCCCCCTGGTGGCAAGACAGAACAAATGCTCGACATTAACTTTATATAACTTCTCGCTAACTTTTTTCCATTCAGCATTCCAGGGCTGGAGATTGTCTAAACTGGAACAGAGAAGAAGGGTTTATAGTTACAACATCAACATCCCGGGGTTGAGCAGTTCTCTGGAAAAAGTTGCTGAGGTTGCCCAATTGAAAGAACCACACAGAGACACAAACACATCTTTTGCCAACTTCCAACATCAACATAACATATTTCAAGGAAAAGCGTTAACAAGAAAGCGTTTAGGTTTTTAGAAGGTTTACTTTGAGAACGCAAAAGTGTTCGTACTAAAAGGGGAATGAGACAAAGAAAAAAAGAAAGGGAGGGGGGGGGGGGGGGGGATAATGTTCTTTGTCTGAACTCAACAGAAGGCCAAAACTATGGCAGACAGAAGGACAGCTGTAGCCTTGGTCCCTTTAAACTTTAAATGTCCAACATTCTGTCATTCTCTTTATAAGAGTGTGTGTGTGTGCGTGTGTGTTACAATGTAAGCAGGTTTGACAGAAGAAGAATAAGGGGGTTTCCACAGTAACCTGGGTCTGAAAGAGCCCCTTCATCCTGTTTTTCACTGTGAAAGGAAATGAGGGAAAAAAAAAAAATTCCTGACTGTGTGTGTGTGTGTGTGTGCGCGTGTGAAAAGAACCAGATGGCAGGGTGGGGCAGTGAGGAGGGGGGACCGGGGGCAGGATGTGGGAGGGACAGGATGCAGGGGGAGGGCTTGTGGGAGGGGCTAAGACTGTGCTCACTTGCGCTCCCCTGGTGCATGAACAGCGCAACTGCAGCTTAGATTTTCTGCACTGAACTAAATGTGATATTAACACACTACATTTGGTTTAAAAACATAAAAAATTGTCAATATTTACATCTTAAAAAAATATCTAAATAATCTAGAGTACAGAAATGTGTTTTGTTTTACCGTCTGCTCATTAGACTTGGCCTGCGGTCTCCGACTAACACTTTCAACCCAGACTGAACACTTCTGAACTTTTCTTTTCAAAAGGAAGTATTCAAAAAATATTTGGAATCTCCAGCCTGTAAAAAAACAAGTTCGTAAGAATTTATAAAACATAATTTGCTTATTTAATGTGCTTACATGATGTACAATTACAAGTATTACCTGTACATATATTCTATTTGATTCAATTCAAAATTAAATCAAATAGATTTGGATCCCTTATCAGTGAATTTTGACAACATGGAATCTTGTATCACTCGTTAAGTAATGATTGAACATGTAAATTATTGGTATATTTGAGGATTGTGATTGTTAAGTTGTTAGTCAATGTATTAAATGGCTTAAAAATAGTTAATTAACCTTATGGTTGGTAGCAGATCACAAACTGTTGTTCTGAATTTTGATTATTTTATTAACATTTGGATGACAGAAAACTTGGAAATATACTTAAAACTGGAAGAAGTGTATACTTAAAATAATCTACCACAGACTGTCAATGTTAACTTATGCTCTACATTAGCATTGAGCTAAAACATATATATAGATATTTATTCTGCACGTTATTAAATAGTATTTTTGTTCTGTATTGTTCTATAGAGTAGTGAGTCTTCTTTTAAATCTAGATGTATTGACTACAGGAGGCACAATGTGTGGGTCCTTCAGTGTGGTTACGGTTTATGTGTGGAGCTGCAGTGCCCTCCACTGGAGACACGAGTGTACTGCTGCTAGATGATGGCATACGGCTGGCAAACCTCTACACCTGGACACACCGTTTATTACCTTCACACTCCATCTCACTCACCATCCAAGCTGTGTGTGAGTGTGAAGACAAAAGTTAAAAGAATGAACATACCGACTCTGTGTGTGCATATGTGTGATGGTTTAGGGTACAAATGGGGGAGACAGAGGTGGAAGGAGTGTGTTGAAGTGGGAGACGGGCCAGATGTTTGGAAACAGTGGGTCTGTGTGTGTGTCAGTGTTGTTCTCTCAGGGCCATTCTGACCTCTCTATGCTCTTCTGGCCATGAAGGTCTTCAGCGATGACGCACACTCGGCACGTAACGGCTTCACTGATGAGACACACACGCACAAGCGCGCGCACACACACACACACACACACACACACACACACACACACACACACACACACACACACACACACACACACACACACACACACACACACACACACACACACACACACACACACACACACACACACACACACACACACACAGTATGCTGCCTGCATTGCTGATAAAGTGCATTACAGTCGACACACCGACACAGCACTACCTTGAACTCGCATTCACACTTGCTGAAACCACACAAACAGCCCATAAATCCCCATAGCAAATAACAGAGGACACACACACACACACACACACACACATACACAAGGAGAGGTGAGCTGCTGGTGTGCTTATTAAATCAGTCCTATATCAGCCAGTCTCCTTGGGACAGCAGAAAAGATTTACTACAGCAATTACACCGGCTAATTACAAGGAGGAGAGAAAGAGGGAGTGAGGGAGAGCTACAGAGTGTAAAGGAGGGAAGGAAATCAAATCAAAAGGAGCAAGAGCAAATAAAGGTGTGAGAACGGAGAGGATGAGAGAGCAAATAAAGGGGAGTGAGATAGAGAGAAGTTAGTTGAAAAGACGACGACAAAGAGGAAGTGACCTTGGAGCCAGCCACAACACCTGAGCCTTGAATAGGGGACACGGAAACAACAACAACAACAACAACACACAAAAGGTTCAATGTTCAAACCTCAAAGTCACAAAGCAGCTGTGTGTGTGCCCGTCTGTATAACTGAGTGACTCACTGAGTGTGTGAGTAGGTTTTTCTGTAGTGTTTGTTATTCACAGTGTGGATGTCCTTGACGCTGCACCGGCCTTCACAGCACAGTGCTCCCTCTACGGGGAGGAGAGTGAATTACATCGCTAGGCAGGCTCACTGACCGCTATCAATCAACCCTGATCCTCGCGCTGTGGATGACGTGCGGTGACATTTACAGACACTTATATACTTTACGGACGTGTCTGTGTGTGTGTGTGTGGACTGACTGATGAGATTAGTGTTCTTACAGACGGGAACGTGTGAATGTCTGACGGTATCTCATATATAGAGACTCAATTAAAACCTGCTAATAGCTTGATACTTCACCATTCCTATTAGGGAAAGATGAGTTTGCCCCCCCCCCCCAACAAGCTCTTGCTCATATGCACTCCATCCAGCCAGTGCCAGCTGCCTGACAAATGTACTGACATTTCCCTGTCTGTCAGGTGTACGGTCCATCCCGACCGCTTCTATGACATATGCACAACCATGCAGAAAGTCTCATTTACATGAGCACAGAGGTGGAAATGAAAACTTAGAAATTGGGTTTCTATCTCAATTAAAAAGTTAGATGAACCGTAACACACATGCACCCCATGAGGCCCATTTTGCCCCGGGCAAAAAGGATTAGGCGCTGCGCTCCTGTCAGCCCTCAAATATTCATTATTACCTCACGGAGAGATAGCAGGCAGAGAGCGAGTGGGAGCCAGAAGGAGCTAGAAAAAGGGAAGGGTGCAGAAAAGAGCACGAGTAAGTGATAGAGAGGCACTTTATGAATACAAGCAGTTCTGACTTATGCAAAGCAAACTAGATGAAAGGCGGACAGAAAAAAAAAAAAAAAAATGGAGGTCTACACAGTGTCATGCCATGGAGGACAGTTAAAAGCTCGTTGCAGGACTGGAGCACACACTCATCCTGTTAATCCCTCAGTTTCTGTCCTCTCGTCTCCAACCATCCATCCCGTCACTCGTCTTTATCTCTGCTTCAGTGATGAGGACAAAGGAAAGCACTCACTCATTTGCTCCACCCCCCCCCTCCTTTCTCCTTCTCTTGCTCTCTTCAGGCGAGGCTCGCGGGTTCTGATTAGCAATTGTGACTTGACCGCATGGTGGAAAGATTGGCACACATGCAATAGCACACACGGGAGAGTGTACACACACACACATATGTACACACATACACACATATGTGGCAAAGAGGAGGACCAGGGCCAGTTTTGCTAGGTCTAATTACCCCTTGAGCACTGCCCGGAGACAATAAGGGGGGCTGGGGAGGGAGTTTTTGCCTTTTCTAATGTCAGCCATCGCTCGCAGGGGATACACACTCACAGACACTTGAGGAAGTGGATCTGACTGCAGGCAAAGAGATTGGGCTGTCGTCTGGTGCTTGTCACTATGGTGTCTTTCAGCCAACATGTTAATATGACCAAGCCAAGGAAACGAGTAACTAGAGAGGAAAAAAGGGAAAAAAGACACGTGGAGAGCAATGCTGGAGGAGAGATGAAGGGGATGAATCTCAAAGTGGAGAACGTGCAAAGGGAGTCAGTATTGTGAGGGAGAGGCCATGGAGCAAAAAGGTTGAGAGAGAAAAAGAATTTAGAGTAAGACGTTGTGATTTGGTCAACAAAGTAAGAAGAAAGAGGGCATGAAAGCCCAGTTTCAGAGAGAGTCTGCCACAACTATGATGATGAGGACACTCCGACACAAAGCCCCCCCCCCCTTTGAACTTAAAATTCTGTGTATTTCATTTACAGCTTTGAATCATTGAAAAACCGGAAAGTATACCGATGCTGCAATCCAAACTGCTGAAAACATGGCGAGCACCTCTTTGCATTTGTGTATGTGAACCTCTCTTTGTTGCAAAGCTTTGGGAAAACTACTGCAGGTGTTTGAAGTACTTCAATAACACTGGATCATAGTGAAACTAAGTAGCTGGAGGGGGATGACAACCACGATCTGGCAACCTCCAACTCTGCGTGGGAACCTGGGGAAAGTCTCTCACATCAAAGATCCGTCGGGGTGCAGCAGGGTTTCCAGCTTGTGAAATCAGTTTTACCCCATCCCCAAAAGAGAAGAGAAAAACAACAATCCCCCAAATAAACTAAACTAGAAAAGCATATTTAAACAGAGAGACAGACGATCAAATCCTCTCCTAGAACATCTGTCTGCTGGCCTCTCTCAGGAATTGGCTGTAGTTGAGGCTAGACAAAAAGACACACATGCACGCACACAGACAAACACACAAAAGTACACACCTAATCCCACCATGTGCTTAGTGAGCCATCAGGGGACGTGTTGCCAATCAGACTGCTATGTGAGGTTGGGCGAATGAAAACAATCAAGGAACAACACACAATATGGCCGAGAGGCTGCCACGTATTTGTGCGAGTGACAGAGTGTGTATGTATGTGTGTTTGTGTGATTGAGTTGACAGATTCAAAACACACATAATGCCAACCAGAGACCAGCCTCTGGGCTCACCCGGTGCTTTCCAAGAGGCAGCGTGTGGAGACATTTTCTGGTTCTTCCGGAACTAAAAATGATACGATGTGTAAGAGTAGAGTGTTCAGGAAAAGAAACAATTCAGGATTCACTGCTGCTGTGCCCATCTTTGGAAGGATTATCTGCGCACTTCCATGTTTAGCTTGCAGGCTGACCCGGTTGCGATTTGTTTTTCTTGTATTATTTAGCGCTCATGATGCACCAACATGCACGCGTGGCCGGCCCGGCTGTGTCAACAAAGCAGGGGAAAATCTCACGCAGACTTAATTGCGACTTCAGTCTCCGCTCACGTTACTTCATCTCCCCATACCGTTAGCTGCTATTTTAATCCTCTGAATATCCCACAGAGAGCCTCTAAACAACAGGACAGTAGAGCAGCCACGATCTCTATTCCTAACACAAGACTGTGTGGTCTCTTCTTTGCTCCACCTGTTGTTTGTGCCGTGGACTTGTTAACTAGTGTGCGTGTGTGTGTGTCTAGCGAGCTACTGCTGCTCTCTCATGTCTTGTCTTCTCTCACGGCTCAGTGAGTATGTCAGACTGCATTGGCCCTCTTTCAGAAGCTACTGAGAGATGGCAGCACCATTAAAATTTAACCCACTATCTCACCACTCACCACACTGACAAGCGAGGAGGGGAGAGAATGGCGGAGATAGCCAGGCAGGCATACAAGGATATACAGGCATGTATCTAACCACAGATTTGCGCGCACACACACACACACACACACACACACCAAGGAATGTGTGAGATGTGATAGCAAGAGATTGGGAGCGACGGCGCGAAAGATCCTATACAGATGGAAAGTAAAGAATGAGATGGAAGAGATTACCGCTTAAAAACCACACACATCTGATGCATAAACGCCTGTGGAAATGAGTGACATCAATTCAGCGGGGGACATTGAGAATGTGTATGGGTCTGGCGTCCCATCAGTCTACAGTCTACACTATCCCTCTCTCCAAATCCACATTTCCAAACTTGCTATTACTTTCTCCCTCCCTCCCTCATAGGCAATCTGTGTTCTTTAGTTTCCCTCCCTCTCCTTTTAAAATCTCTCTCTTCAATATTTTTCGACACATTGCTTTTTTTCATTTTTCTGTCTTCTCTCTCTCTCTCCCCCCGTCTCCAGTTTTTGTACCGCTCTCTCTCTTCCTCTTTCCTGTGCTTTTGTGCCCCAGTGGAGTGTGGGATCGCAGGCAGTGCTGGGAGGCCTACGGTCTTTTAATTAAGAAGCAAGGCAGAACGAGGCCACAGTTAACAAGGACACACACAGTTTGCATTGCTTTGCTTGGAAGGAGCCACATTGTCTACAGGCCCCAGCGTTGAAGTTAACCATCGGAGAGGATGGGCTCAGGTCAGCCGT